>NC_044337.1:26377666-26677666 GCF_007399415.2 Gopherus evgoodei | reverse complement strand
CCACGAGTTTTCAAAGATAATGTCCAACAGCTCTGCAGTCACATCAGCCAATTCCTTCCACACCCGTGGATGCATTAGATCTGGACCCATGGACTTGTGCATGTCCTGTTTTTCTAAATAGTGCTTAACCTGTTCTTTCACCACTGAGGGCCTCCAAAGTGCTTGCAACTCCTCCCAGCTTGATGTCATCTGCAAATTTTGTAAGCATACTTTCCACTTCATTATCCAAGTCATTAATTAAAATATTGCATAGTGTGGAGCCACAACTGATGCCTGTGGAACCCCACTGGATACGTCCTCCCAGTTTGACAGTGAACCATTGATATTACTCTGAGTATAGTCTTTCAACCAGTTTTGCATCCATCTTCTAGTAATTCCATCTAGACCATATTTCCCTAGTTTGCTTAGGAGACTGTGTAGGGCTGTGTCAAAAGCCTTACTAAAATTAAGATGTATCACATCTGCTTTTTCCCATCCACTTGACCAGTAACCCCATCAAAGAAGGAAATTAGGTTGGTTTGGAATAATTTTTTTTTTGGACACGTACATGCTGGCTACGTGGGAGGCAGGGATAGTGAAACTTGGACTTCAGGAAGAGAATCGGCACATGCTCAGGGAACCACTCTTGAGGAAAGGGAAAATGTAGTACACAAATTGCTTTATCAGCAAAGCTAGTGCAGCTCACTATAATGCATACAAATGTCAGCTGATTCTCTTCATTTATGTTCCATTCCCTTCCTGCCTCAGGAATGGCACTCAGATGGCGCTGGCTGGCTGTGCTATGTTCTTTCCCACCTTGCATAATGCTCGTGTTCATGTCCTTCATGCCTGAAACACCTAGGTTCCTGCTGAACCAGAAAAAACGCACTGAAGCTATGGCTGCTTTACAGTTTCTGCGGGGATCAGAGGTGGACCATGAATGGGAATGCAGGCAGATTGAAACCCATGCTGAGGAGCAGGTGATGAAGATTTTGTTCTGGGTTACACTAAAAGCCTTTTTTATTCAGTGAAGAAGAAACGTGGTTAAATATGGTTATTACATACTTTGTGTGGTCAGAGATAATAGTGAAATAATTGAGTACCTTTCCCAGATCTTAAAGATCTCTGCATAGCTCCAAAGTTTGTCTACTTCACTAACAGAAGTTGGTACAATAAAAGATCCTGCCCACTTTGTCTCATAAATAAGAGCACAGATTAGTCCCCTCAATTTGTTCTAGAGATCATATTGACCAAACTACTAAACAAGTCTTTATAGTTTGGACTCATAGATATTTGTAGAAAGTGAATACCAATAAATCGCTCATGTTTTACAAAGGGGTTTGTGGATTTGGGTATCTTGTGAGGGCTGGATGATGGGGCAGTAGGAGGGGCAGGCAGAAACTTCAGAGGAAATTGATGCCCGGTTTTTCTAAATTCCCTGCTGTGGCTTCAGATGTTGCTCCCGCAGGTGTCCATATACTATGGTTCAGTTATAGGAATGGGAACTGAGGGTAGAAGAAATCAGCATTATTTAAGTACTGAGAGTTCTCAAGCTATTCCAAACATAACAATCACATTCATTATACCAGTTTAATAGATTACTTAAATGGGGGACTTGCTCTGTTTGTGTGTGACCAAGTGCCTGGGATAGACTACATTGACAATGTCCCTTTCAGGGCTGACTGTCTGCAAGAAATAGGGCAATCACCAAAGCTGGTGGTTTACACTCTAATCAATTAGATTAACCAAACTGGTAATAAAAGAGCTTCTGCAGTACCAGACTGGCTAGCCAGAAGCCAAACACTGTCCCCTTTTAAGCATTCTGGCTCCAATCCAGACAACCAAGTCTAATAAAGTGAGAGATTATAGAAAACCCATTTCACTATATGTGAGGTTCTTTCCACCCCCAAAGGATCAAACACACACATCCCCAGGTCAATATGAATTTCAGATCTTACCCAGATATCACACCGTCAGCCAGTCCTTAGCAACTAAAGATTTATTAATAAAAGAAAAGAAGAGTTACAAATGGTTAATAGATTTATTTACATACTAATGATTGCAAAGTCCTTATATCAGGTTTGTAGCAGTGATGGAATAGACTGCTGGCTTGTAAAATCTCTCTGGTGATTTCCAAAAGATTGGAAGGTCCTCAGTCCATAGTACAAGATGTTTGTTGTAAATCTATAGTCCAGAGAATTAGAGCAGGAAAGAAGCAAAATGGAGGTGTCTTTATATTCTCCTTCATGTACATGGAAATTTACTATATCAAACAAAGTCCACAGCCCCTGTATATGAAAGCTACTGTCCCAAGATGGAGTCCAGGGTCACATAAGCGTATCACAAGCTCCTACATGTTTTGCTGCATCACAGGGGGTGGCCATTAGCTCCTTGCTGTCTGAGGCATCCTCAAAAAATGCTATCTGGACAGGATGAATTTCTTCAGTGGCCCGTTGGGAGAGTGGAGTTTCCCTGATGGGCCCTCAGCACACAGATTTACATCAGGGCTAAGCAGTTTTTGGCAGACTACAATACATGTTTCAGATACAGGTACATAGCCAATATTCATAACTTCAGATACAAAGATGAGTCATGCTTATAAACAGGATAATCATACTTATCAATGGAAAAGTTTTATGATTTGCTACCTTACATGACATTCTTTGTACAAGATTTATGGAAATTGTATAACAGTGTTAACAGTAATATAAATGGCCACCTTTCTTATATGCAGCATCACAATATGGTCTTATGATAGATCTGAATCTCAGTGGTAGCACTTCTTCATTCAGTTATGCAAATCAAATAATTGTCACTGAATTAGGGTTGCCTATGTCTTCCTTTATAGCACAGACTAAGTGTTGCTGAATTTAAGAATCCATCTATCTACAAGCCATTTCTTATTGGTGTGGCACTGATGTTCTTCCAGCAAGTAACAGGGATTAATGCAATTATGTTTTATGCAGAAACTATATTTGAAGAAGCTAATTTCAAGGTAAGCATTGTTCACTTCCATCTTTCTAAAATACAATAGATAAGTGCAGTTTAGCCGAATGTTGCACTTGAGTAGAGTACCAAACAGAAACCATATATGAATTTGGTGAATCTGTTAGTCATGGAAAAACGTTATGTCTCTGTGGTTTTGTTTGTATGCAGACATCTCACTGTCCTTGTTCTGGCTGGTTAGTTTTATTAACAGTTTCTTCAAGGAAAATAATATATATTAGGCTGCTGCTCAGCAACTTTGCCTCCATTTTCAGGAAATGCCAGAAGCCCACTTGGTCATAGGGCCACGCAGAATCTCTCTCGCCATGGTTACTACTGTGTGCTTCAGAGGAAGTAAAATTGCTGTGTCAGGTGAAAGCTAAATTACAGCATTGGAGAGGAATAATTGCTGGAGTGGATCTCTATAGAAAGATCAAGTTATTTTACTAGTCATAATTAAATTCTATTTTTAAGCTAATACTTCATGCAAAGTGCTTCCGTCTGGTGTCCATTTTCAGTTTACCTGACGAAGATATATGCTCTGCATGTTAGAATCAAACTTTAAAAACAGTTTTTTTTGTTTTTTTTTTTTCCTTTCATGCATTCATCTTCCACTGCCTCAATTTCCCTTTGTGTTTCTTGCATAATCTCCAGGTCATCCACAGGTATGGCAGTGACAGAGGCTTGTGAGAGAATCAGCTGCTAATAACAATCTTGTGTTCATTTTCTGAATGAAATGAATAAAATTGAGACTTCATGTATATTAAGAGCAGTGGTTGTGAGTTGGACATCTGGGCTGCTATCCTTGACATTCCTGTTAGTTGCTTCTGACTTTGCCAAAGTCATGTAATGGAGCCATAATGTTAAAATCCATGGCTACCTAGGAAATTGTCATCCGCACAGTATGGCCATTCAGAACCTTATGGTAGCAGGATGATCTACAGTAGTGGTGGCCAAACTTACTGACCCTCCAAGCGCATATGACGATCTTCAGACGTTCAAGAGTTGGGTTGTGCCTGCCAGTGCTCGGGGCTTCAGCCCCGCCGCAGAATGGTGGGGCCAAGGGCTTCTGCCCTGCAGGGAGGGGGGCCTCCGGGCTTCAGATGAAGCACCAAGCCCTGGCTGGCACACCCCATGGGGTTGAAACCCCGAGACTCCTATCCCTGCTGTGCAGAAGAAGCCTCTAGTGCCCCCCCATCCACAGGGTAGAAGCCCTGAGCTCTCTCCCCTCCCCCATCCCCCAACCTGTCTGGTAGGCAGAGAATGGGGTTGAGGGATCATGTGGGCTCTGCAAGCTGCACCTTAACTGTAAAAGAGAATTGCAGAATTTTGTAGAATTTAATTTTTTGGTGCAGAATCTCCCCAGGAGTAATTTATCTGGTGAGGCTTAATGATTGAAAAGCATTTTGAGATCCTCATATGAAAGGTACTGTGCAGAAGCACAGTATGTTAGTTAATACAGAGATCAGACCAAGATATCAATACTGCATACAAATTAGCAATACAAAATATGCTTATTTCTTTTTTACCTGCAGCATTACTGGAAAATCCTAATCACTTAATTAACACCATGACATTGCTTCTACAGATTTCTTTTCTCTTACTTTCAGGACAGCAGAATGGCCTCTGTTGTTGTGGGTTCCGTACAAGTGTTTTTCACAGCTGTGGCTGCACTTATTATAGATAAAACTGGGCGAAAAGTACTGCTTTCTCTTTCAGGTAAAAAACAAAACAAAACCTGTATCTTAAAATATAAAATACATATGAGACAGCTGATTTAGATCAATCTGAATGGATGAGGAAATGTCTAGACACTATTTTGTTTTCTCCAAACCATACTTAAGAATCTCTCTCTTTGGAGACTGTGACTGAAGGTGTTAAAGACCTAGGTCCAGACTTCTCCAGTGTCCTGCATCTTTGTGTCTGCTTTGTGCCCTTAACTTTCCACTGTATCCTACATTATAGGAATCCTGCGTCCATGTTGCCAGTTAATAACTGAGAACGTAAGCTCCAGAAGCAATACAATGAGTTTCTAAACTCTTTGAGGCCTTTTTATTTAAAGGCTGGGACAATGATGAAAGTATCTTTAAGAACAATATTGTTTGTAATACTAAATATATCCTAGCTTGCCTACTGCATGAAGGTTTGTAATTATGCTGTGAAGTGGCTTATTTTAAAACTTAACTTCTGTAGACTTAGTCTGGTGATTTTAGAAGAAGAGTGATCACAATTTACACACTGCACTGGAGAGCCTTCCTTCCTTTCAAAAGATAATTATCATAAACTCTCATTTCAGATGATGCAAGGGAGAGATCGTTCCAAAAAAGCAGTTTGCTTTCTTAGCTACATTAAAGTACCATTGTCCTCTGAAATTAGTGAACACTTCTTGTTTACTTGTGCCTATTTCACAAGTAGGTTTGGTGGTATTAATTATATCAAGCAGGATTCATTTACTCGAACATGTATATATGTATTCAGTATACTTGAATCCTGTAATTGTATGTATATTCACAGTGATTGCTGAGGTTGTTGTAATTCTAGATACTATTTTATTTATTTAGTTTTGGTGATCTCTCACTTGAGTCAGCCTGTACCAAATAGTTTCAGAGGTAGTTTCTAAGGATGTTATTCTTATACAATCATTGTGGGCAAAGCACTGATGTGAGGAATGTCCATAAGAGACTTGTTTTTTGTATTTAATTTACTGATTCTGGTCTCTCGGATACAAATCTTTTCCAAGTGGCAATAAATCTGCAGTTAGTTCTTCTTTACTTTTGCAGGGGTCATTATGGCTATCAGCACTGCAGCATTTGGGCTGTACTGTAAAGTGATCCTTCCAAACCCTCAGAATTCATCACAATCTGACTTATTGACTACACTAAATTCAGCATCTGTAGCAGCAGAAAACAATCTAGCATGGTTGGCTGTAGTGAGCTTGGGGCTGTTCATCACTGGTGAGTGGTCTGGCATTATAGTCATGGGCTATGCAAAAAAAATTGTCCACGACTATAAAAGCACTTGAGACAAGAGTACTGTATTCCTCAGAAGTTCTTGAGTATGGCCTTATAATAGTACTGGTCAACTGTGACCTCTGACTCAGCTAAGTTGTGAAAGCCCAGCACTTCTTGGGGATCAAGCTATAGCGCTGTGCTTCTGCAGTCTGTACTACGCTCAGCAGGGACTCCTGAAAGGGTGTAGGGCAGGGGTCTCAAACATGCGGCCTGCAGGGCTCCTGTGTGTGGCCCGCCAAACTCCCTGTCCCCCCCCATCCCTCTGCCTACCTGCGGGATTGCCCCCTGTGGCGTTGAGTCCCGCACTGCTGTTTGAAGCAGTTGGCAGCACACCCCTTCGGGCCAGGGGGGAGCGGGAAGGAGGCAGAGGGCTCCTGCATTGCCTCCTTCCAGGCACCGTCCCCTGCAGCTCCCATTGGCTGGGAACAGGGAACCGCAGCCAATGGGAGCTTCGTGGGAGGTACCTAGAAGAGTGGCAAGAGCAGCGCATGCACGGAACCTTGAGCCCCCCTACTCCCCCAGGGGCTGCAGGGACAGGGTCCCAGCTGCTTCCTGGAACGGAGCAGCGGGGAGCCAGGGCAGGCAGACAGGGAGCCTGCCCTGGCCCCCATGCACACCGCTGCCAGCCCAGAACCGCTCTAGGTAAGCGGCACCAGACTGGAGCCTGCACCCTGCACCCCAACTCCCTGCCCTGAGCCCCCTGCGACATACCGCATCCCTCCTGCCCTGAGCCCCCTGTTGCACTCCTCACCTTCTTGCACCCCACCCACCAACGCCCGCCCTGAGCCCCTGCCACACCCTTTCTGCACTCCCTGGGGGCAGTGTTGGGGTGGGGACGGCAGGGAAGAGGTAGGGCAGGGGCAAGGCCTAATGGAAGGGGTGGAGTGGGGGTGGGGCCAGAGGCAGCAAGGGGGAGTGTCAGTGATGCAGCCCTTGGTTCAATGCACTAGTCCTCATGGTCATTTGAGTTTGAGACCCCTGGTGTAAGATATGGATTAATCAGCCTGGACCACATTCCTAGATATTGCACTTAAATATGGGTTTTTTTTGTTTTTTTTTAAACTGTGTTCACAACCAGAAGCATTTTGTTTTTTCCTGCACCAGTCAAAGTGAGGTAACTTTTTAGGTAGTGCAGGGCAATTGATGTTAAAAATGTAGATTTAGTGTGAAGAAACCTCCACTTCAAAGAGAGGTAACAAAACCCCCCTCATTTATCTAAGCGTGTTATCAGATGGTGGTGGTAATAATTTTGGGGTATTGTTGCAACAAGTATATGCCAGTTTTTGGAGTGTGCATATCAGTACTGCTTTCGAAATGAAATGTTACCTCTACAGCAGTCTGAGAGGACAGTAGTTAGAGTTGGGGTAGAATTAACATATCACAGAAAAGGCTTTGGGATCATTCACAACTTGCTTCTTCAAATGTAAAACAAGTTTATTTTCACCTTTTTATTTTCAATTTCAGGTTTTGCCCTTGGCTGGGGTCCCATTCCGTGGCTGGTGATGTCTGAAATATTCCCACTTCAAGCTAGAGGGATATCCAGCGGTGCCTGTGTCTTAACAAACTGGTTTATGGCTTTTTTAATAACCAAGGAATTTCATGATCTTACAGTAAGCACCATGTAACCCCAATTATGAGCCTTACCCCTTCTGATTCATGGTGAAAGTTGATAAACAATGCTGTTGGAAGAGCATAGCTGAGTGATTTGCCCTGGTAATGAGGTATTGCAGGTAGTCCTATGCAGCTTTGTTTTTTCTCATAATTTTCTTTTTCTTTCAGGGCTTCCTGACGTCCTATGGCACTTTCTGGCTTTTCTCTGTCTTCTGTATTCTAAATGTAATCTTTACTGTCCTGTATGTGCCTGAAACAAAAGGAAGGACATTGGAACAAATAGAGGCTCACTTCCGAAGATCACCTGCACCCTGAGGAGGTTTACCCTGTAGGAAAGTTTCCTATTAGGTTACTGTTAGTGTTATTGCCTAAACTTTTCCAAGAAACATCCTCTGGGTTAGGAGGCTGCACGTGAATTCATGATGTGGTTAAACATGGTTTAAATCAATTTCTAATCAATTTTTTGTTAACTTTGGCAAAAATCTGAATTGCACTGTGGAGAACCAAAACATTTTTCTCTTATGCATGTACGCATTCAGCTTCTTTCAGGTTTACAAAGCAGCAGGTTATGCTAATTCACTGTGATATGTGAGTTCTCTCCTTTTCCCAGGCCTTGGAGCTTCATTTAGACTGTCACTGTTTTTCTCTTTCCAATATTCCCTTTACCTACTGTAGATTAGTTATGAAGGCTGAATAACTGCTTTTAATGGATTAGCTGGTATGCTGTTGTCTCTTATTGCCTGACCTGCATTAACTTCATACCCTATTTTGATTCTTCCACTGTCATCATCTGTGCTTGTATGGGTTGTGGCCTGACTACTGAACAAAGTCCAGGCCATTGGTGAGCACAACAGTCCTGTAACTAATGCACTAGCCCTCTTCTGATGTTGTGTGCTTGATAAATTGCTGAACATCCTCTAAGAGCCCTAATGTCAGGAGGGGGTTTGAGCACCTCAGGGAAATATATCATGATATGTAGTTGTAGTCTTGTGGGAAAAGCAGGCTAAAATAGAGCATCTTCAAATTTCAAATAAGTATCTTCAGAGGTGCTAACAGGTGGAAGGTGTGTGGCTTCTGCTCAGTTTGCCAAACTGCTGAAAAAGCTTTTGGGCCTTGGAGGAAAAAAATACTACTTATACATCAGAAACCCTAATCAGCTGTTCAGTTATGAGACTGTTGCTGTATTTACTTCTCTTGTGTGGGAGACTTCCATCTCAGTACAGTTGGCCATTATGACTAGAACCCTATAAGCAAGACTAGCCCCACCTTGCTACTTGAACTATACACATTTTATGTAGTACTTTCTTAACAGCTGCTGTTGATACACTGTTCTGTTTCCATAACATTTGCTATTATTGTCTAAGTAGCTTACTAAACACTTTTTACAAGAACATAACTATCTTAAAGAAATTTGTCAATGTAAAACAACTGTGGTTGACAGGGGTAGTCATCTAATGGAAATATCTCCTATTTCACTGCTTTTCAAAAGGACATAAGGGTCTCCTGCCATTCTGGGAAAGCACAAAGAAAATATTTCATTGTAGTGTCTAGATTACACAATTAGATTTTAAGAAACAGTTTATCTAATCAGAGGTACATATAAGTAGACTCTCCATTGGAGTTACTTTGTTTGCATAACTAACAGTCTTATAAAAGCCTGAGCTAAAGAGCCAGCTAGCAATGATACTGAAGAGGCCGCTCTCATTAGTGGGACAGAACAGAGTAGCTAGATAGAGGGACAGAGAAGTAGCACTAGTGACACTTTTGCACCAGAGGTGGAATGGCTGATATGAATGGATGACTGTGGTATAAAGTAAAAAATACTTCACCATCTGGTTAAGTATTAGCCATATTTTATAAATGGGAAAACTAGAAGCACAGAAAGGTTACTGGACTTGTTCACCGTTGCAGAGTGAATCTGTGTTCAAGCCAGGAATAGACCTCAGCCCTCCATGTCCTGTGCTCAAACAGTGCCATCGCTACCAATTTTCTGCTAGATAAAAAAAAAAAGTTGCAGTGGTCTCAGGCACTAGGTTCTGCCTGTATCTTAGTCACACGATGGAGAGCAGGGGCAGAGAGGACCTAATGGCAAAGAAGATAATTAAGTATCTTTCTTTGCTTGAATGAGGTCATCAGGCACAAGGCTACTGTGTCAGATCTATAGTGCCAGAGCTTCCCACTTGACTGCTGCACAGAAATGCCTTCAAAGATCAGGTGCATTGCACCTGTCAGCCTCCACATCAAACAGACTCATTTAATTTGACCCCTTCCCTTTAAACATACAGTCCCTGTCTGAGCAGAAATCGAGTTTGCCTTCTGAAACCATCAAAGCACTGAAGGCACAGAATGGTCATATACTTAAGTTGCAAACAAATGTTGCATGCGCAGGCCCTTACTACACAGGGCCAGAGAGAAATTTAAGACTGGGGGGAATAACTGGCTGAATATTGAGTAGGGGACAGGCCCTATTGCTGATCCAGGCAGATAAACTGGCCACATCTGTTTAACTAGAAATAAAAGTACGTTTCCCTTTGCTATGACAATACAAATAATCCTATAACAGTCTCACCAGCATGTCAAGTCTGTCTGTCTAGCTAACAAAAGCCAAAACTAGTGGTACTAGCTACACATTTCACCTTTACAGGCCTTTTTGCAGCGCTTCACTCAAAAGTTACTATTTCTATTACATTTAGCTATTTAGGGCACCATTGGCACTGTACAAACTGAGGTAGGCATAGTCCCTTCCCCACAGTTCAGGATTCCACCTCAAGGAAGCATTCAGGTTGTTACATAGTGTTAAACACACATTGCAGCATTATTCTTGAGTCAGTCTGACTAATATATAAAATATATGCATCAATTTTTTATTTCAAGCACTTTAAATAAATCCATCTTAAACACACAGCCTTTGGAGACCTTCCAACCCAACCTGCATTTAAGAGCTCAAATGTGTCTCAATGGGCAATGATCCTTTACCCGCACCTGGAAAACCATGGGCAAACAGGCACATATTTTCAGTGAATAGCTTAATTAAAAGGTAAAGGGCCCAGGTCTCCTTTCATTAACATCAGTGTAACTACTGACTTCAAGGGCATTAGACTGGTGCAAATCAGGAGTAACTGAGAGGAAGGTCAGGCTGTAGGCTTGCTAAACCATTCCTGGAAAACGAGAAAATGCTGGCTGAGTGAGAGCTGTACAGATGTAGCAGGATGCTATGAATGTTCAGTGTGTGACTAAAGTAAAAAAATCAGTGAGTTAGAGACTTGACAGGGAAGTAAGACTGGACTGGAAATTCTTTAGCAGTACAGCCAATTGCTGGATGGGCCAGAAAGTTGATTTCTGCTAGCAATAAAAGGCAAAAACATCACAAAGGGATCAAATCTGTCAGCAAACCCTACAACTGCAGCTTTCCGTAAAGAGCTGTACATTAGCCGAGTCAGTAAAATGTGCAAAACCAATCAAATGCAGCAAATATAGTATTTGTGGCCACAAGCTAGAAATGAAAATAGAAGCATGTGACAAACAGAAAGGAGCAACTCTAAACAATGTGACAGCAGAAACTGAAACAGAACTTAACTGTAGTGCAAAGTATGAATGCGTTTACGAAGACTATCTAAAATAACAAGACTTAGACACACGCACGCACACACACACACACGAGTCTGGGAATGAGAGGTGCCAAAGCAGAGACATCTCCCTGTGCAGAACCCTGCCAGTGAATGTGGGGGGAGAACAAAGAATATTACTTTAGACACCCTTCAGTGCAGGAAGGGCTTCTGTTCAAACCCTGCTGATACATGTCTTCTCCTCTGAACTGACTAACAACATCTCTTAAGGAAAAAAAAAAATCCCAAAACACTTTAACAGGGACTCAAAGTTGCCCCTTATGAGAATAGCGCCACTCCTTCCAGACTACAGAAGAATGACCAACATAAGTCAGAACTTGGAGAAACTACCACCTTTGAAAAGGAAAGAAAACCACTGTCCAGTGATTCATTAGTAAATGCCAAGGAAACAATAGGCTCATGTCAAATTTCATAAATATTTATTACAGCTCAATGAACAAAAAAGTACCTGCTGCTCCTTCACAACAATGGCCTGTTGCTCTTAAAACAGCTTTAGTTATTATAGTAATGGTTCCCTTTCTTTACAGGCTACATTCAAAACATGGTACATATACATTACTTGCAATTAAAAACAGTGGCAATACAATAGATTTTAAGACACTTGGTGGTAGTTAATTTTTAGATCAAAAGGTTCAGCAACAGTCTAACAGTACATAATCATTGAGGTACATAACCCACTGCTAACATTCAAGCACTTCAACAAAAAAAAAAATCAGGGTTGACACAAACTGCTTTGTACAGACCTTAGAATCCTAACATCTTCCATTCAACTAGATAAATACTTAAACAAGAGGCAGTAAATAAATGTGCAAAAATATTCCTGTTTTCTTTTTTCCTCAAGGTTCATAATATTGGCATGAATTCACATTTACACAGATAAACAATGGCTGTCGTTGGTCAGTTGAATGTCACTAGTAGGGGACTAGGGCAAAGCAGACATGCGTTATACAGGCTGGCGCAGGTGCAGTGCTGTAGTCACAATGCTAAAAATACGTTTAGTAACCTGGCTGCTAATAAAGACATTTGCTGCAGGCTCAAACATCAGAATTTCCTGTATATTAGAAATGAAATCTAAATTTCTCAAGGTCAAAGTTATTCCATCACAAAACAAAATCCATAAGAGCGCATTCACCAACACCAGAAGGGCAGTGAGAAAAGATTTCTTTAGCTAAAGTGGCAAACACTGGGTGTATTAACTACCACAGCAATATTCATTTTCAATTTCTTGTTCATTCTCCCAGATAGAAAGCTACAAACATGATGTAAGAACACACCGAAAGGGGAAAGGAATACCCTTTAAATATTACAAATGTATGTGCCAACACATGGTTTTTAATTTCCTGTCTTGTAAGGAGGAGTCTAAACCTAGCTGTTGATGGACAGTGTTAATAAACTTGAGTGTGTTTTCCAAAATGTATTCCAGCCAAATGCTTAGGCACATGATTGTGCCCAGTATGGCATGAGGCAGACTAGTGAGCCACAAGCTATCAAAAGATCGTGTTGCTCTTTAGAAGCATTTTGCTTCATGCTACTGAAAAGAAATAATTTGCAAGGCAGCGCAAGTCTTTAGAATGGCCAAGCATACCTGACCTCAATGATGGACTTGAGAGAGCTTTAAAGAACCAAGGTGGGTGAGGTAGTAACTTCAAGTTGGTCCAATGAAAGATATTACCTCCGCAACCCTGTGTCTCTACTATCCTGGGACCAATGGGGCTACAATTTAAGAGGGCATTACAATTACCCAAAAGGCAGACTACAGGCTGACATAAATCCAGGGAACATGCACTTGGAACAGCAAGGTGGGCAAATCCTGCCCTTGAGGGGTCGTAATGCCACGTGTACCACAGCCTGCCCTAAGGCAGAGCTCTTTGAAAAACGGTGACATCAGACTGGCCGAGTCAGTATGAAGCAATGAAATCAGCTACAAGCATGGTTGAGGGCTCTTTTTGTTCAGAATATCACCAGGTTTAGTCATCAGTCATAGTAGCAGGCTGTTGCCATCCAAATTTTACGTTCTCAGTCATTTTAACTTTACAAACTACATCCATGCTGGGTACAACTATAGTAAAACGTATCTATGCTGTGCCAGGAGTCCTAGACCATTGTGGTATCAGAGGTAAATTGACCAATCACTGCCTTTATAGCTAATTTTGCATGCAACAATTTCACTGGTTCACCAGACAGTCTCTACGCAAAAGAATAAATGGACACAAATCTGACATCAGGAATCATAACATTAAAAAAACAGTAGGAGACCACTTCAACCTCCCTGGCCATTCAGTAACAAATTTAAAGGTGGCAATTTTGCAACAGAAAACCTTCAAAAACAGACTCCAACGAGAAACTGATGAACTTGAATTGATATGCAAACTAGATACAATCAATTTAGGCTTAAATAAGAGATTGGGAATGGCTGAGCCATTACACACATTGAATCTATTTCTCCATGTTAAGTATCCTCACAACTTCTTGTCAACCTGTCTTAAATGGGCTATCTTGATTATCACTACAAAATTTTTTTCTCCTGCTGACAACAGTTCATCTTAATTAATTAGCCTTTTAGAGGTGGTTTGGCAACTCCCACCTTTTCATGTTCTCTGTGTATATATCCTCACTATATGTTCCATTCTATGAATCCGATGAAGTGGGCTGTAGCCCACGAAAGCTTATGCTCAAATAAATTTGTTAGTCTCTAAGGTGCCACAAGTACGCAAAGAACTACCAATGTGAGATTTCTAAAGATAGCTACAGCACTCGACCTGAGGTTTAAGAATCTGAAGTGCCTTCCAAAATCTGAGTGAGACAAGGTGTGGTGCTTGCTTTCAGAAGTCTTAAAAGAGCAACACTCTGATGTGGAAACTACAGAACCCAAACGATCAAAAAAAACCAACAACCTTCTGTGGGTGGCATCTGACTCAGATAATGAAAATGAACATGCATCAGTCTGCACTGCTCTGGATTGTTATCGAGCAGAACCTGCCATCAGCCTGGAATGGTGGCTGAAGCATGAAGGGACATATGAATCTTTAGTGCATCTGGCATGTAAATATCTTGCGATGCTGGCTATAACAGTGCCATGCGAATGCCTGTTCTCACTTTCAGGTGACATTGTAAATAAGAAACGGGCAGCATTATAGCCTGCAAATATAAATAAACTTGTTTGTCTGAGCGATTGGCTGAACTAGAAGTAGGACTGAGTGGACTTACAGGTTCTAACATTTTACATGTTTTATTTCTGAATCCAGTTTTTTGGTACATAATTCTACATTTGTAAGTTCACCTTTCATGATAAAGAGACTGCACTAGATTACTTGTATTAGGTGATTTTAAAATACTTTCTTTTGTTTTTTTACAATGGAAATATTTGTAATAAAAAATAAATATAAAATGAGCACTGTACACTTTGTATTCTGTGTTATAATTGACATCAATATATTTGAAAATGTAGAAAACATCCAAAATATTTAAATAAATGGTATTCTATTATTGTTTAACTGTGCAATTAATTACGTGATTAATTTTTTTTAATTGCCTGATTAATTTTTTCAATCGCTTGACAGCCCTACTGATTATGTAGCTCTTTGCTAAGTCCTTTCAATATGCCCTTTTAGCTCCCTCAGCAGCATCAAGCTCTAGCCAATGCTAATTTTTATATGCTGAGTTGTGTGGACTCTGCTAGAATATCAGAAGAAGAGAACAGTTCCATGAGCTATTTCAATTTACAATTTAATATTTTGACAAACCAAAACAAAATTTCCAATTAAAATTTTATTTTAACTAAAGCCTGAGTTTGCAACACGAGTATAGGCTCCAAAATAACCCATGAGCATATGCACGTACAACTAACACGACAGAAGCAACATAAGGGAACAAGGTTGAGGATAAAGAAAGGGAAAGAAAATATTATTGTTTCTTTCAGGATGAGATGTTAGTGCAATTAGTGCTCCCAAAGCAGGTGCAATGAGCCCCCATACATGTTCACTTGCATGCTAACATGGTCTGCCCTGAATATAGTTGTATAAAGAAATACTGCCTTTCACACACACAACAGGCCCCAGACTCCATCAAAAGTAAGTGCCACTCTTTGCATCTTTCAGCTTAATTTTTCAACCTTAACTGAACTGGTAAATGGTATAGGGTGTATAAGCTCTTTCCAGCGATTGTGGAATGCTTTCTCACAAGAGTTGAAATCTCTGGCAAACAATTTCAGCTCGCTTTTCTTATATGCTTTTTCTTAGAATTACAACACACAGATTTACTTGTTTAAAAATACAGTAATACTAATCACTGGTTAAAATACTTTATTCTACTGAAAGAATGATTGCAGCTGAAAATATTGCTTCTTTACTTGATCAGCTGTTACAGCTGAGAATAAGAAACGATCCTTTAAATGAAGTTAACTAATATTTTCTTGGTGGAGAAATTAGCAGCTACCTATACTAGTAAAAGGTTGGTAACAGAGTACTAGGCAGGAAACTGGATTATATTCTGATACACTCATTTAAAAGACACAAGTTTTCAGCTGTTCATGCTAAGAAGGAAACAAACTATGACACCAGCACGCCATCCCTAAAATAATGAAGATGCTGAACGATTTCTAATTATGGAACAAGAAATAACTTGTAAACAGAGCTAACATCTTTAAGTAAAAAAGGAGGAAAACTTCACACAATTTCATGAAAAGGCAAAACATTTTGATTTTTGTTGCAAATTGATTTTTTGGCATACAGAAAATGCAGGAAAGGTCTCAAGAATCATTTTGTAGGTGAAATCTGTCCTTCATACATCAAAAGGTTTATTGTTACTATTTCATCACAAAAACCTAGCTGTTCAGTGAAATTTCAGCCTGGATTCACTCAGCAAAATGTAGCTATTTGGAGCAGTCTAAAATGTTATAATTTAAACAGCTAATGCACAAGCAAACAGCAACAAATACAGATGCCTGCATGTTAACAGGAGGTTTCTCTGCAAGTCAAAACATTGATAGAAAATGAAATGCAAAATCAGATGCTGCATCCTACATACTCTGTTTTCAAGAAGTCTGCAAGTATATAACAGGGATAATATTCCAGTTGCTTTGTTAGCCTGATGCATCTCTTTCTTCCTTTATCTTTGATTTTCAATTTTTAGATGAATAATTTGAAAGTTAATATTTTTCTACAAAATTCTCTGCATTCTGGAATTTTTACTCTAAATCTTGTTTTCGGGTCCCTCTCAGAAAAAATGTACATGGAAAGATGAGAGCTAAGAAAGCATATTTGTATCTTATTCATAGATTCCAAGGCCTGAAGGGACCATTGTGATCATCTAGTCTCACCTCCTGTATAATACAGGCCATTTAACTTACACAAAATAATCCTTAGAGCAGAACTTTTAGAAAAACATTCACTTTATTCTCTGTAATTTACTCTCACTGTTAAAAATGTATGCTTTATCTTACCTGATCTTCATAGAATATCCTTAGTTCTTCAGTAAACATTATAACAGAACAGTACCACTTCAAGGATAGATGATCCTGGCTGAAAAGAACTTTGTCACAAGTTTGTTTTTATCTTTTAAAAAAATTGGAATAAATTAATTTTCTTTATAAATATCATCTTTCTACATGACACACTCTGCTATGGAACAATTTGTAATATCAGCGGCTGTAAATAACACAGCTAAGTGTTACTCTCATTCATGTACTCCAAACATAAGTTCAGACAGAATAAAAATGAATCCTTTTATTTACTTAAAATTATGATCCTAAAACTACCACTGATATCTACCACCTTGCTACAGTACAAACCACTGGTTCTTTAACTGAGAAAGGCATACATAAAGAGGGCAAAAAAGCTTCACCCAGTTTGGTTCTGTAGAGAATATTCACGAACTCTATTTCCAGCCATATGTTATCACTAAAAGCAGTGTTGTGACATTGCTATAAGGCCTTCAGAGTCATAAGAAAAGGAAAAGGAGAGAATAAGGGACTTAAGATTGTCTTCACTTCAAGTCAATGATGTCTTCATCAAATGAAGTAGTGAGATAAAATAGACTGCTAGATGGTGGGCTCTCCTCCCGGTTTGCTGCAGTATCAGGATCTGAACTAGTGGAAAGGTGACGCCCTTCAGAACTGCTTTCAAAAGAGCTTGAAATTATTCTGCAGAAAGGAAGGCAAAATCTCTGTGAAAACACTTAGATCAAAGCAAGAAGCAAAAGAACAGTTATCCCTGGGCGCAACCAGGTTAGTCTAAAGACAGATCTATGACCTTGGAATAGTTTGACCCCTTTCCTTTTAACTCTGATTTTTCAGAGTATTCTCTCATATTCCCACCAATCTGGACAATAGAAAATGCACAAAAATATCAAGTTTACAGACAATCAAATATCCCCAGCAGTTAATGTTCATGGATGGCATCTCAAACAAATATTTTATATTGTCATTTCTAGTCAAAATATTTAAATCAATTTACTTTTATCCTCTGTAATTTAAAATTGTGTTAATGAAAAAAATCACCAGTCAGTCATTGTCTGGGCCAAATGCTGCCTTTGCTCTTCTCAAGTGTAGATTCTATAGTGCACTGAGTATGCAGGGAGCAAGAGGGCTGAGGGGAAGGCAGTTTAGAGAAATTCTATATATGTAGCAGAACTGTGGAGAAGAGGGAACAGGGTTTTTTCTCCACTTTAGTGGGGTCCCACGCTTCTTTCTAGCGGTGGGTCAGGATAGCGTCTCCTCTCTCAGAATCCACCCTCCTCAGTTTATGATGGGTGAGGAAATTCTGCCTCCAAGCGGCCTTCCCATTTCTGGGCCTACTAGGCCCTCACTGCTTCACTGGGGCTTCTGGCTTACTTGGTGGACATCGAGTGGGAGGAAAGGGGGGTGGGGAGAGGCCTGGTTCCACCCTCTACTCTGGGCCCCAACAAGTAGCAGCCTCATGCTACCAGTTTCTATGAAATCTGCTAGCTTCCATGGGTTACTTCCCCACACTCCTTGGCTTATTGTCCCCACTTTTCTTGGGCAGGGTTCCTCCCGACTGTCTTGCTGGGGCAGAGAGAGCCCCTAGTCTCTGGTAATCCTTCTGGACATGGCAGCACCACACCAAATGCACGGCTCAGTCTCTCCCCTCTGGCAGGGTCCTTTTTTCAGGTCTTTGGCCCTGGAAAAGGGTCCTTAGCTCGTGCTTAGGGTAGGGTTTCTCCCCAGTCTCTATACCTGTGGGATTTTCCCCTGGTCCCTGTTAGCTTCCGCACCACTCAGCTCACCTTCACTCTCACGCCTATCACCCCGACTCGCAGAGGGGGAATGCTTTTAATCCATTCTGGCAGGTTTTTAATTGACTCCAGGTGTCCTAATGAACCTGGAGTAACCCCTGCTCAGTTACCAGGGGAAGAGGGACCTGCTTATCCTGAGGCTAATACCTTCCTTCCTGCACTCTCCTGTAGCTGTCTGGCCTAACCCTGTCACACCAGTGAATCCATAATCTGCAAATCTGTTGGCCAAAATCCTTTTGAGGGAGGCCCAAACATGGTAGTTACCTTATCAAGGCCCATTTAGTCTGGTTTTGTTCACAGGTCCATGATTTGGTTCCTAGGTATACAGGCAGATATAATTCAAAAAGGCTATAAACACCTAGAAACTAGAGATGATATGAAAATATAGATAATCCTTAGCCAAAATTATTACTGGTCCCAGTTCTGACACTATCGGGGCAGCGTTATGGACAATTTTTTTTAAACAGTTTACAGTTTAAAATTATCATTAGTGTTACAGTACAGCCCAGCAGCCCCACTCAGGGTCAGGACCCAAGGATTCTAATTTTTAAATCCTCCTCTTTACCTGTCACTGCTTGTTGACCTTATTGCTCCCTGCTTGTGGTCTGATGGTTTTCGAGGAACCTTCTTTTGCTTCTGTGCTACTTCTGATTTGGGAACTTTCTCATCCAAGAGGCCTCAATAAAGGAATAAAAGACTTAGCTTTCAGAAAAGAGATTAAACATTCATGGATCTGTTATAGATACAATACCCTTCATTGGCTTCAGACACTGGCTACGTTACGACTGGGTTAGAGTACAGACCTACTCTGTGCATTAGCTAATCGGACACCCGATTACCAAAGTATTTATTGTTTTCTTTAAAGCATGTAGCCTTTTCACAAAGAGGCTGTTTTTTTCACCAGCTGACCTTTTATTTTTGTAGTATTTTCTGCTATATGTCACTCCAGAAATCTAAATGGGTGACAGAGAGTCCAGGTAGTATAATTGGGAATTGATTGTATCAATCGAGAATCTTTACCCAGCAGTTCCTTGCGTGTCCTGCTTGCAATTTCTTTAATTTCCATACGAGACAAAGATAATGAGTGACTGACAGGAGCTGAGGCAGTAACACTGGAAGTTGAGGTGGTGATAGCCTTGGAGACTAATGGTGACTTCAGAGGTCGTTCAATGCTCCTCCCAACCAGGTTACTGAGAGGAATTTTGTATAAGTTTTTATACTGAACTTCACCTGAAACACAGAAAAAACAACCAGAAAGAGATTTTCATATTTTCACAGTAATAATAATTGGACACATTACTTTTTATCACTTGAGTGGTGACAACATGTTCAGCTGATCACATAGACATGGCCATTTACCTGCAGTGCTTACCATCTAAATAAACAGACGATTGGACATAAAAGTACACTGGAACTAGACAGCAGATGCTTTTAGCAGAGTAGATTTTATAGTGGAGTGACGATAGCATTTTATTGATATAGAGCACAAGATGAGGGGAAAACAAGGATTGCTGTTCCCTTTCTTAAAATAGTTTATATGCCAGTTGAAGACAATGGGGATGCAATATCCCCTTTTCAATGTTACCATCAGAGATCCGCTATGAACAACTGGGCAGTAACTTCACAGGGACATGTGTACCTCTTTGTAGCCCTGCTTTCTTTGGTAGCATTGCTTAAACTAATACTGTTACTGGTACTTCATAACTCTGAAACTATGCTATAAGTTCTTCTTCGAATGATGATCCCTATGTGGATTCCAATCACGGATGGGTATGCGTGCCATGCGCCGGAGCTGGTCATATTAGTACCTGTTGATTCAGATGTGCATCCACCACACGGTGCGTCCGAGGCTTTAAGAAGCTGTGCAGGTCGACAACACTCCAGTTCCCTCTTACCGCTGCATGGCCATAGTCAGAACCCTCATTTCTCTATCTTCATTGCTATTCTTTTAAAAATTGTAGTCTCTGATGGTATACTGTATATAGTTAGTTATAGAGTAGTTGTCCATCCTCATTTTCCCTTATCTTGAAGTTGTTAGTTTAGTTAGGAATTAGCTGTAGGAATTCCCAGAACACCGATGATGCCTATACTGTCTGGGTGAAGCTCACGTAGTTACATGCTTTTCCATCTGCTACTCCTTCCTGCCTAGAACTCAGGAAGCTTGTGAGCTTCATCTCCGCAAATTCCTAATGGAGGGGGATATGTACCCACTTCCTCCATAGGAACCAGCACTGATGGACCACCATTCTGCCTGGCAGTCAGTTCCGCTCCAAGCCCATCCCACCCAGCACCAGTGGCACCTCCACATCCTTCCAAGCACCATGCTCGTAAGAAGCACTTGCATGGACACAAGGGAAGATCCCTGATGGAGACTGCTCCGAAGGGCAGCTTTTCCTCCCTGAGCTGTGCCAGGTCAGGTGAAAAGTTGCGTGCAGAAGAGGAGGCCCTCCAGTTAAGGAAGTCCTGCTTGGAGCATAAGTCTCGGCACCCTGTTCCCCAATGACAACTTCAACCAGGAGACACTTCAGCCTTCACCACTGTCACCGTCCACTCTGCCAGGACCATCGGGGGTCTCCCACCTGGTCCTGCACACACTAGGATGCCTGTCCCCATTAACACCCACGGCTGAGCTGCTGCTCCTGTTTGTGGGCTCTCCAATGCACTGCTCCAATGGCTCTACCTCTGCTGGAACCATCTTTGGGCTAGGACTGGTCCTCCAAGGTGGACCCACCTTTCTCTCCTGCCCACTCATACAGCCCAGATACTAGAGGACGACCCTATCCTTCACCTTATGGGCACTTCGTGGATCCGTGGTTCACCTACCCAAGGGAACCATCGGTTCCAAGCGACCCCATACGCCTGGCCCTATTGGGCAGCTGGGACCCATACCAATGGTGGATGCATCACCAACGTTCTCTGTCAACTACTGCAACCTATGACTCTCCTGTGGATGCTCCCATTCCACTGAACCTGCCCGCACCAATGGTGCCTCTGGAACCGCTGGCACCAGGGTCAACACCAGTGCCTCCTCCTCCCTGGATGATGCTCTCATACCCTCCCCACCCGCTCTCCTATAGATGATCATGCCTAATATCGAGCCCTTTTGCGATGCATGGCCAATGATCACAATCTTCCCATAGAGGACATCCAGGACCCTCAGGATCAATTCTGGGATATCCTTCAGCCTCCAGGCTCCACTCACAATGCCCTGCCCATCCCTAATGTCATTCTCCAGCTGGCATCATGTACACCTACTCTGTGCCAGTCAAGGGTATGGACTTCCTTTTCCAACACCCATTCTGTAATTCCTTGGTATCCAAGTCGCCATGGAGCATGCCCAACACGACCACTTCCACTGTATCCCACTGGATCGTGCAGCCAAAAAAACTTGACTTTATTGGGCATAAGGTCTATTCCTCAGTAGGACAACAATTCCGCATTACGAGTTACGAAGCCACACGGGCCAAATGTGATTCCCACTCACATCCAACATTGGCCCAATTCACTGAATTCCTCCTCCCGGATAAGCAGCAGGAATTCCAATCTCTAGTTTATGAGGGCACAGTGGATGCTGCCAACGCCGCGTCCCAGTCACTGGCCCCCGGTGACAGAGACTCCAGGTAGGCTCAATGATGAACAAACCTTTCTCCCAAATATGTCCAACTTTTTCAGCTCCTTATTTTTGGGAATAGCCTCCGGTTGTCCCTGTCTTTCCCGCTCATTGACAGAAGACACTACTAGCGAGTTCGGGGAAGGTGGGTATACAGGTATTTATACCCTTTAGCAAGGACATAGGACTTGCGCTCCGCCCACTTGGAAAATGGGGGTATAGATGCGGAAGTCTACCAGAGGGTCTTGGTAATCTTGGCCTCCCCCTCATGTACTAGCAGCATGATTCTAGCAAGTGTTACGGAGCTGAGGATGTTGAAGAGAATGTCCAGGGGCTCCTTTAGCTCCTCGGTTTCTAGTCCCAAGTTCGAGGCTACCCTCCTCAAAATCTCCTGATGAGCTGTGCCATTGTCCTGGGTGCCATAGGCGGGGGTCCCATGATGGCCTCACTGCGGGATGAGGAAGAGGATGTAGGTGCAGCAAGAGTCCCCACATCTATGACCTGCTCGGCATGGCCTTCTTCCCCATCTGTTGGACATGGGGGGTCACAGGCACAGCAGCCTCCATCTCAGGTGGGCAGGAGACCAAGGCAGAGAACTTGTCAAAGACTCCTGACACTGACTTATGCCTTTGGGGCGGCTGCGTGAATCACACAGGTTCCAAAGGTGCCACAGCACGGCCATTGATCCTGTGGCCATGGAAGTGCTGACAGGGAGTACCGGTGTTGCCACCTATCGGGGTTCCTGGTCCAACTCCAAGCCCAGGGATGGAGGGCCATATTCCGGAGACCGGGACCACACGAAGGCCGACCAGTCGTCTTGGTCCGGCTGTGTCCACCGCCACACTCTGAGTGGGATCTGTATGTGGGAGATAATCCACTGCGTCGAGATCCTGGTGACTGGCATCGGCATTTGGCTGATCCATGACGGTACCATGGCAATCTACACCAAGCAGTTCCCAACCGCTTTCAGCCTATAGAGCGGAAGCAGGAGTAAGAGAGTGACCAACGCCGCAATGACGAGTGTTGATGCTGGTATAGCAACCTCTGGCTATAGGCCGGTGACCGATACCAAGAGTCTTGATGGAGGTTTCCGCTACAGCGGCAGCAATCTGAAGGCGAGCAACACTCCCGGGATCAGGGTCGTGGGGATGAACGTGCCTCAGTAACTCTATACCATACCATCGGTGATTGAGGCGTTGAACCTGCAGAATGATGGCCAGAGCCTGGAGACCTGTGCCAAGGGCTCCAGTTGGTATGTAGCCCTATGTCTGAGGCGTGGTGGCTCTGCACAGGCGAGCGCTGGCGGAATGCTCCCTGACGTGGTGAGCAGTACCGTATTGATGGGGATTGAGGTGGTGGTCCAAGGGCAGGCTTACTCCTTGATGTGGGAGCTGCTGTAGCCAGTGTGGGCGGCACCAGGAGGGACAACTTTCCTGCGCTGCCTGTAGGGTCTCTGGGGTCAACGGCATTGCCAGGTGCCGGACTGTCATGCTACTGTCCGGGGTGGCCGGCACATTCCGGGATGGGCTAATCTGCTCAACTGAAGCTAGGGCCCAACTCCCACTTGGAAGCAATGAGCCACCATTCGTTGTGTCTAGGCTCGCCTCCTTCCCTCTCCTTGCCCTCCCAGTCTTCCTCTTTTTACTGCTTGGTGCCAGGGAGGTGGATTGTCATCTGTCTGATGATGGCACCCACGGGCCGCTCCGCACTGACACTATGGTGCTGGGTGTGGAGTCTGATCTCAGATGCTCCGGTGGTGTCAGCACTGACTCCATAAGGAGTGCTTCAAGTTGGATGTCCTACTCTTTCTTAGTGCGAGGCTTAAAGCTCTTGCAGATTCAACACCTGTCGCTGACATGAGATTCTCCCAAACACCTTAAACGACTGGTGTGTGTGGGGGTCACTGATGGGCATGGGTTTCTTACAGCAGTCACAGTTCTTAAAGCCCAGGGAGTGGGGCATGCTCCGTCCCAAGTCTAAGTCCCGTCTGGGACAACTAAAACACACTAAGGGAACTAATACTAGTTGATATAACTATGTACAATAGAAAGGTTTGGAATGAACAGTTCTACAGAAAAAAAGGTTTTCGGAAGCAAAGGAATGTACTATCACCATCACTGGTGATAAGAAGGAACTGAGAGTGGGGGAGAGCCAGTGGCGCCCCTTATACTACAGCATACACATGTCACTCCAGTGGGCGCCAGACCCAGTCCACTACGGATACCACTGAAGGAAAAACTTGTGGCACTGCTGCATGTGGTGAGCACACACACCTAACATGGAATGGACATGAGCAAGCACTTGAAGAACTAAAATTATTACTTTCCGTTTTTTTTCTATCACAGCTATATAGCAGCAGAAACATATTTAACTGAGCCAGAGAGATGTACAGCAGTGGCTCTCAACCTTTCCAGGACTACTGTACCTCTTTCAAAAGCCTGATTTGCTTTGAAACTCCCAAATTTCCCCTCACTTAACTACTTACTTACAAAAATCAGACATAAAAACACAAAAGTGTCATGGCACACTATTACTGAAAAATTGCTGACTTTCTCATTTTACCATGTAATTATAAAATAAATCAACTGTGATATAAATATTGTACTTACACTTCAGTGTATAATACATAGAGTAGTATAACCAAGTCATTGTCTGCATGAAATTTTAGTTTGACTTTGCTAGTGCTTTTTACATAGCCTGTTGTAAAGCTAGGCAAATGTCTAGATGAGTTGATGTACCCTCTGGAAGACCTCTGCGTACCTCCAGGGGTACTTGTACCCCTAGCTGAGAACCACTGGTGTACAGTGTGTGATATTGTTATTGGGCCCTTGTCATTTCATATTTATCCCCCCTACTGTTAATCCACTGATAGTGTCATATCTAAAGTGATATTGCAAGCTCTTTGGGGCTGGGGCTGCCTAATTACTATTTTCATTCTATAAAGAAACTGTAATACTCCCGCGGTGAAAAGAGCTGGGTGTTGGGAGGGTGTCTCAGTTCAGTTCTTAGTAGGTAACTGTCTCTTTTCTGAACCTCCCCCCATCATAACTGGCATCTTTGTTTGCAGTCTTATCCCAGAAAAATAGTTGTCAAAGATTCAGCAGGCCATTGAAACTGGATTCTCCTCCTCCTCTTCCTAGGAAAGGTCCCTCCAGAGCAGTGCTGAGGCAATATTGGCAGGAGGTGAAGTAGAGCAGGTGTGCACAGCCACTTCTATGGATGAATAGAAAATTTCGGTCTTCAGCCACGAGGGCTATCAATCCAAAATCTTTCACCATCTCCAAATTCATGAAACCAAAAGCCCAGAGGTATTGGAAACATGATAATTGCCAGAGTGATTCAAAGCCAACACACAACCAGCCCCAACAATACTTTACCTTCCGCTGAGGAAGAAGGAAATTCTGGCATTTCATGAGCTGTTGGAGTCTGAGGAGAACTGTTTGAACTAGTTTCCTTGGAACTGCTATTGGATGATCCACTTACTGTTCCAGTAGCTTTAAAATAAATATCTGACTGAAATGACAAATAACACACTGTTAGCACAGCAAGACTTCCCAGTTTATCATTGAGACTGTGCCCAAAGAGTTGTCCTTTAAATGGTGCAGCCACTGTATACAGATTTGCCAATGGAAAGACCTTAAAGACATCTGGAGCTGGCCCTGGGAGGATCACCCCAGAGTAAAAGAATCCTCTGGTGGTATACCGTTGGCAGAGCAGCCAGCTCCTACATGATCCCCCTACTTGCAGTTACAGAAAGTGGCATGGCCTGGGCTTTCCAGAGGGTTGTCAATTCCTGACTGGGCCCCTTGGCCCTGTTGGCAATCAGTGCACATTAGACAATGCACATTAGAATAGCCTGAAGGGCAAAGGTGACCAGCCCAGATGGCTCCAGGAATGGGAGAAGGTCAAAAACAGCACCGAGCCATATTGGCACACTCCTGCCCTCCCAGGTATGCTGTGTGCTCCTCAAATACAACTGAGGAACTGGACCAGAGTTCCAGGGTTTGGCTCAATAACCAACTGGTGTTCATATGAAGTTAGAAAATGTAGCCTAATCTTTCCTTTACTATCATTGCTCCTCATTACAAATAGAGAATTCTCCCTCCTCCTTTTCTGGTGCATCTATAAGGACTAAACACAAAACACACTGAGCCATCTTCATCCTTGAAATCACGGAATTACCCAAGGATGAAGTTGGCCTATTTGCACTTACTCCATGCACTCAGATCTGGTGACTCACCGAACCCCTTTACCCTTTATTCAATCAGAGGACTGTCAAGTGGAAAAGAGAAAGGAGTATTCCAAACTATGTAAAATGAAAGAAACTGGGAAAGACATTGGAAAAGGAGCATCTCTGGGTGAGCAATGGTAATATAAATGATAGTTTTCAGAGTAGCAGCTGTGCTAGTCTGTATTCGCAAGAAGAACAGGAGTACTTGTGGCACCTTAGAGACTAACACATTTATTTGAGCATAAGCTTTTGTGGGCTACAGCCTGAAGGGGGCTGTAGCCCACGAAAGCTTATGCTCAAATAAATGTCTTAGTCTCTAAGGTGCCACAAGAACTCCTATAAATGATAGTGTGCCCTTGGATTTGAGATTTATACTCAAAAAAGGAATATGTATGGTGACTGCAGCCAATGAAATGTGCAGTCTTGTGCTTCTTTAAGATCATACATCTATGTATACTGTTTCAAATTACAAATATAATCTGCACTCTAATTTGCTCATGTAGGATCAACTATTTTTGTGATTTTAATAGACTGTTCTGAAGGTGATTGTTTCCATTCTATGCTTGCACACTCAGAAATCTGTGTTACCAGGAACTGCACATACATATTGTAATGAGAGCTCACACAGGGGCCCAATACTGTTTTCCTATGTCTTACCCTTGATGCAACAAGTTGAAGTTCAGGCACCACAGCTGTGTGGACTAGGTTCCCATTCACCACTAATCGTATCTCTATGGAATCAGTAGTGAAAGCCAGGATATAAGGGAAAGCACAAACTGCAAGGGAAAAAGGGCTGCTATTACTGAGAACAATTATGAACATATATTTGTATCAGATGTTTTACAAAAGCACCTAGAGCTTTAAAAAGATTCTAGAAGTTTCCTGAAAATCTGACCTCCTCTAACATCTCCGCTCTCTAGTGTAAACATTTTAGAAGTTTTTAAACAGCCTCTAAAATGCTCATGGATGTCTAACTGCATAAAGCCTGTGTGACTGCCTGACTCTCCACGTTTAGCAGGGTGTAGATGAAATCTCTCAAACAGAGCAGAAGGAAATGAATGGGCTGAGGAGAACAAGAAAAAAAAGCCAATGATCTCAGAACTTTGTTTCTGCATGGAAAGAATCTGCCAAAGGCTCCTTGCTTTTCTAAACTGTCAAATGCAAAAATCTAGGTGAACTGGCACAGCCCTAGAACTGAGTGTGATATGGCTGCATTTCTGTAACAGCCACTGCTGCTCCCGTAGGGGCCAAGTACAATTCCAAACTGTAGAAGAGTGGTTATGTGCTCCTGCCCTGAGGGGTTTAAAAAGCAGCCCCCGACAGGGCTGCAGCTCTAAAAGCTGGGCTGATTGGGAAAGCAGCCGTAGCTGGGTCACACCCCAATCAGGCCACAGCTGGCCTGTATAAAAAGGCTGTGAGCCAGGAGCCCAAACAGTCTCCCTCTGCCTGTAGAGGGAGAAGGGCCTGGTTGCAGGGAGCTGGAGGCAGGCTACTTTAGTGGTGCAGGGCTGGGGAAAGGCAGAGGAGATGGGGAGCTCCAGCCTGGAAAGCCTCAGGCTACAGCCTAGCATAAAGCCAATAGGTACTGGGGGTTGCAGAGGCCAGCCTTGGGTAGGCCAAGGCAGCAGGTCCAAACCCAACCGTGCCAGTGATGAGTAGGCTGATACTGCAGTCTGCCCCAGGGCATGGGGCTAGACGATGACTGGCAGTAGCCTTATACTTAGGTGAAGTGGGAGTAGTGGGTGGGGGATCCCCAGGGAGGGGAGACCCTAAGACTGAGGGGTTACTACCAGGGGACAGCACCCCAGGTACAAGAGCACTGGGTCCGGGAGAGACACGGGGGCCGGAGGACAGGTGGATCACCAGCCTGCAGAGGGCACTCCAGGGCTGGAACGAGCTAATTTCTGAAAGTAACCAGCAGGAGGTGCCTTAGAGGTGAGTCTGCACCTCTACACAAACCAAATGAAGATGTTAAACCATCCTACTAGGTTACTACAGTCTTTTCTTACCAATGGCATAAGGAACCTGGTTCCAACTAAAGTGGAAGTCTGATGCCGATGTCTGGACCAAAGGAGTACCCTCATTATAGGGGCATACCTTTCTGTAGTAGCAGACATCTGTAACAAAAAACATCTGTTACCTCACACAGAAAATGACACAAATTGATATTAAATAAAATGGCTTAGAAAATTTGATATCTTCCCATACAGCTGTTAAACCCATAAGACCATTTACTGACTACAATTTTTAAAGGGAGGAAAAATGGGTAATATATACTATATTGTGTCTCATCTGTGGTAAAATCCGATTTTAAGTGTCTACTTTGATGTCAAAGCTATTGATAATTTATTTTACAATTGTAAGAATTTTACAATTCATTAATCTTTTATGAAATCATGTGTTTGCTTGTTTCTCGATCTTTCATTACTTTTCTGTGGCTAGAGACACAGGCAAGAAATGTTGTGAAGTTTACATCAATGGCACAGTATCTGTCAGCTAGCACGAAACACCCTTTAAGCAGTCATATATTAGCACAGTTCACACTCTCCAAAGACTGAAATGTACAGAGAAGGGAAACTTCCATATGAGGCCTGGGGGATATTAGACACAGAAGTTTTATTAATCAAATGACTTGTACACCCAGTCTCTCAGGAACTGCAGTGTTATTTTTACAATGGCTCAAATTCTATCATGGTTTTCCTGCACTGCATGTTTTTCCATCAGCAAGTGCTTCTACAGTACCTTCTTCTAATCATAAAACTAGTAATTTTCCAATACTAAAAAGCAAAAAGGAAAGAATAAAAGCTTACGTCAGCCAATACGAGGCAGGACTCCACTGACTGGCTTTTAAAATCTGGATTCATTGATTACTCAAAGAACATAATTATTGCAGTGATTATCCAATGTGACTATGAATCCCCATCTATTTCCCTAATTGCAGGATTTCTTTCAATTATGAATTATAAAAGCCAAGAATAATATGCTTAAAAATTATCAGTATATCTGCAAAGTCAAAGCTGAAATCAAGAAAATCACCACCTTTCTATGAGTATTACACACAACAGGGATTCTAGTAAAACAGAAAACCAGCTTACAAATCCCTATTCTTTTTATTTACTCTATTTACTTGGACTGAACTCTTGAATTTTGTCTGAAAGGATGCCATTGCTCCCTCACATGGCTAGCCTTTTGTATTAACAGGGACTTATATGGACTTCATTACTGTAATGTTTGAGCACCTCACAATTTTTGATGTATTTATCCTCACAACATCTCTGTGCTGTCAAGAAATGCTATAACATTCATTACAGATGGTGAACTGGACAGAGACTAAGGCCCAATTTCTTAAAGGTATTTAAGCATTGCTTCACTCAGAGTTGCAGTGCCTACTTAATTTAAGACCCCACGTCTCATTTTCAAAAGGAATTTTGGTAGTTGAGCCTAAATTCCATTGACTGTCAATGGGATTAGGCTCATAAGTGCCTGAACCCTTTTTGAAAATGACACTTAGGCTCCTAAATGAGGTAGGCATTGCAGTGTGGAGCATGGCAATACCTAAATACTTTTGAAAAGTTGAGGCCTAATTGTTTTGCCCAAGGTTACACAGGAAGTTTGTGGCGGAGCAAGAAATTGTATCAAAGTCTCAGGCCAGAGTCCTAATCACTGAATGGTTCATTAAAAGATCCTGAGGGGTTCAGACACTCTGGTAATGGGGTCATATAAGTGAGGTGATTATAATAATGGATATCTCACAGCTGACATTTTGGTGAGTAATTAACACCAGAGGTGGTTCTCCAAAATTGGGGAATTTCATTTGTACACCTGAAAACAGAAGCAGGTAGCTGATGTTTCTACATTCTGCACAGTTTGTCATAAAACAATAATGAAAATTATATTGAAAAACTGCTTAGCAATATGTAGAATCATATCCCACAGATAAACAGGACTGATACAAGCAGACTGATATAATTAATGTTTTTAAACTTCCTTTGCTATTGCCCGCATCAAATAAAACAACACTTACAGTTATAACACAACAGTAGACCAGCTTCACCATCTTCATATACATCAATAGCTGCAACAAAATTAACCTGCAATGATAATGGGTAAGGGTAGTGGGCAGACTGGATACTGAAGTTATTACAAACTGCTTTTGAGAAAAATGCAACACTTTGTACCAGAGTCAGTGGAGATACATTCCTGCAGCTCAGAACAAAATCTGTCCTTTTCAAGTGTAGCCTTCTGTAGCTATGCCTTTATTTGGCATTCATTGTAAATCCACTCTCAGTAAGGGATTCAATTAGTTTTCTAATCAATATTTTCTATAGTAACATTATAATGTAGTAATAGAACTTATTCGAAAACACAAATGTTTAGAAAAGGGAAGTTACTTACCCTTCATAATTGGAAATCTGTAGATTCTTCAAGATCTGTAGTCCCTATCTGTATTCCACTGTGCGCTGATGTGTCGGAGACTGGAGATTTCTAGCAAGCAGTGTCGGTCTGTGCCTACATAGTTGTTTCCCTCGGATTCCAGACTGAGGTCATAAAGGATGGTGCAGACTGATGCCCCTCCAGTTCCTCTTACTGCAGATCAGAGAAGATCCGAAGTAGAGGGGAATAAGGGCAGGTAGTGGAATACAGATAGGGACTACACATCTTGAAGAACTCCAGTTATGAAGACTACTTAAATTCCCTTGTTTCTTTGAGTGCTGGTCTCTGTGTGTATTCCACTGAGAGTGACTGACAAGCAGTACTCAGAGAAAAGGAGGATGCAGCTGGTATGGCTGCTTGCAGAACTTCTACCATAATGTCTCATGAATGTGTGGCTGGAACTCTCCATCACTGCCTGGCAAACGTCAAGCAGAGGTACTTGTTGGAGTAATGGTACTAAGGTTGCCTGTGCTCTTGTAGAGTGAGCCCATACCCTGTATGTGATAAGACAGTAGATAAAGTAGAACGCAGCCAGAGATCCACTTTGAGATCCTCTGGGAGGAAACAGCTTGTCCTTGGACTCATTCTGCTGCTGCCAGAAACAGCCTAGGTGACTGTGATTTGTTCTGTTCCCTGTAGGTAAAAGGCTACAGCTTGTCTCACATCATGGAGATGAAGTTTCCTTACTTTAATGGCTGTGTGGGCCTTCAGAAAGAACACAGGTAAGTGCATATTCTGGTTTATGTGAAATTCCTAAATTGATTTAAGGGTGAATTTCAAGTATAGCTGTAGTGAGATCTTGTCTTTATGAAATGTAGTATAAGGAGGGTCTGCCATTAGGGCCCCCAACTCGCTTATTTGTCTGGCTGAGATGATAGCAGCAAGATAGGGAATCTTCATAGATTGGTAAAGCATCAGGTTAAAAGGGTGGCACAGTGATTGTTGGAAGCACTAAATTAAGATCCCATTGAGGGGTTGGTTTAATTACTCGTTTCCACAAGCCAAAAAGAAATAAAATAACCCTGATCGTATCTTCCTGGACATTCCCTGATTACTTACATATTTGGAGTTTCAGATAAGTGGGGTTGAGGTATGATTCGATGCTTTTTCATACCTGGTTTTAAAGCTTTTCACAGCATAGCTTCAGCCCTGTCCCGCTCTGTCCCCTCTATCAGGAGAGCAACAACAGAGAAAGGGAAGTTTCCCCCCCCCTTCCAATTTTAAAAAGTTCTGGCCCTCCCACTGGCTCTTTGATCAGGTGCCCACTCTCTTTCTTTTACCTAGCCAGGGAGACTTTTTAACCCTTTACAGGTAAAGCAAGCAGAGAACAGCCACCAAGAGGGACTTTATAGCTAACTCGCTGGCTGGGTGTCCATAAATGGGAGCTACCTCTCCCCTTCATTTATCACAGAGTCCACTCTACTATTAATAAGGATGGTTTGAACATTCAGGGAACAAGAACATTTTAGAGCCGATGCCCATCCAAATACCAACCTATGAGATGAAGAATTCTCTTTTTCTTGAGTCAAGAGGTCTGGAAAGGAATTAATGCCGACTGGTGGTCAGGCTGACATGTGCAGGAGAACTGGAAACTAGAACCTCCTGGTCCATCTGGGCATGATGAAATTGACTCATGCTTTATCACCTCAGCTTCTATAATACTCAAGAAAGCGCTGGGACAGGTAGAAATGCGTAGTTTAGGTGGTCTGTCCAAGAAAGAAGGAAAGCAGTGCTGCTGGAGAATGGCCATGACCTTCCCTAGAAAAAAAAGTTACTAACCTTCGTAACTGTTGTTCTTTGAGATGTGTTGTAGGTATATGCACATCTCAAACACAGTCGCCACAACATTTTCCCTCAGTGGTATCTGTTGGGGTGGTTCAAGCCCTCTGGTGCTGCGTCCTCACAGCACCAGTATAAAGCCCCCAGCTGACCCTGCACCCCCCAGTTCCTTCTTTTTTGACTAGCTTCGATGTAGAGGGGTAAGAGGGCGGGTCATAGAATGGACATATGCAACACATCTTAAAGAACGGTTATGGAAGGTTAATAACAGTTTTTTCTTCTTTGAATGATTGCACATGTGCATTCCACTGTATGTGACTCCCCCAAGCAGTTGCGCAGGTGGTAGGATCGACGTTTATGGACATGCTGACTGCAACATTGCCCCTGGACTGTTGAGTGATGGCATAATGAAAAGAGAATGTGTGTACTGATGACCAAATCTCTGTTCTGCAAATGCTTGACTAGGGATTTGTGCTAGGAATGCCACTGATGATGCTTGCGATCTTGCGGAGTGAGCAGTTAGGTTAGCTGGTGGTGGAAAACCCGCCTGATCCTAACACATATGATCCAATATGAAATTCTCTGAGCAGAGGAAGGGAGACCCTTTATCCTGTCAGCTACTGCTATGAACAGTAAATTTACAAATGGTCTAGTCCCTTCTATGTAGAATACTAGGGCTCATCTAACATTCAATGAGGGAAGAACCTGCCCTTCCTTATTTGCATGTGGCGTCAGATAGAAAACAGGTAGGAAGTCTGCTTGATTGCTATGAATCTATGAAACCACCTTCGGGAGGAAACTAGGTGGGGCCATACCTGCACCGTATACTTAAAGGAGACTGCATACAGAGGTTCTGATATGAGGGCGCAGATCTCAGAGATCCTTCTGGCCACTAAGAAAGCCACCTTCCAGAGGTGGTATAATAAGGAGCATATTGCTAACAGCTCAAACAGGGGTCCCATAAGCTTCAATAAGACCAAGTTCAAGTGCCAGGGAAGAACTGTCTCTTGTACTTGGAGGAATACTCTTTCTAGGCCCTTGAAGAAAAGGATAGGCATTTCATGTAAAAAAAAAACAGACTGGTTATAAAGCTGATATTGGTGCAAGGTGAACCCTAACTCAGAAGATAGCTAAGTCTTGTTGCTTCAGGTGTAATAAATACTCAAGTATTTCCTAAGTAAGTAGCCCTAGTGGAGGGCTTCTTACTACTAATAGGACATGACGCACCTGCTGCAAATAAGCCTGATTTCCTGGATTTAGCCATGGAGATTCCAGGCCATCAGGTGAAGGAAGCTGTGTTTTGGGTGGAGTAGCTGACTATGGTCCTGAGAGATCAGGTCCAGGTGTAAAGGTAGCAGGACTGGAGCCACCACAGAGAGGCCTACCAGGGTGGCGAACCAACGTTGATAGGGCCATGTTAGGGCTATCAGAATGACCTGGTCCTGGTCCTGCTTGATCTTTAGTAGTACCTGTGCACAAGCGGAATGGGGGGGGGGGAAAGCGTAGTACAGGTGACCTGTCCATAGTAGCAGGAAGGCATCCGTGAGAGATACTGGACTATGGCCTTGTAGGGAGCGGAATTGGTGAATCCCTCACTGCTGGAAAACTTCCCTCATAATATCCAGGAGAAGGAACCACTCCTGGTGACTGGAGAAAGACTGGGGTAGAGTACCAGACACACTGCTGTCTCCTTGAAGTCACTGGTATACACAATCCCAAGGATTTAAGGGTTGCCCTAGAGTCCTTTAACCCATTAAGTTTCATGTCAGTCTGCTCCGAAAAGAGCAATGCTCCCTCGATAGGTAGGTCCTGAAGGATCTGTTGGACTTGCTGTGGGAGACCAGAAGACTGTAGCCTTGAACCCCTTCGCACGGCCACTACTGAAGCCATGGACTTGGCCACTGAATCCAGGGCAGCTTACAAGGAAGCCCTTGCTACTCATTTGCCCTCATCCACCAGCAAGGATAACTCTTGCCTTGCCTCTCGGGGGAGCAAGCTCTTGAACTTCTGCATGGAGTCCCACATGTTGAAGTCATATCTGCCCAGCAGTACCTGCTGATTTGTGACCCCAAGCTGCAATACTCCCCCCCCCCACCCCAGCAGTAGAATAAAACTTTCTACTAAATAAATCCAGTTCCTTGGAGTCCTTTGCTATAGGTGTTGCACCTTGATGACCCTGCCTTTCTCTTTCATTGGCAGTAGATACCATGAATGTACAAGAACTCATAACCTTGGAAGGGCAAAAAGTATTTTTTCTCAGCTCTTTTTGATGTAGGGGGAAGGGAAGTGGGGGTGTACAACAGGGCTCCTAATGGCCTCATTAAGAGACAGGACTACTTTTGATGAGCCTGCCATGGCTAAAATGTTAGATTATGGGAGGACACCTTCAGTACCTCCACCTGTATGCTTAAATTTAAGGCCACCCTGTAATGGTGCACCCTATACGGCTCTATGGAAATATGCTTATGAATGTATATATGTGACATAACTGGAATATATTTTATGCTACATATGCCATGTAACATCTCTGTAAAGGTTATGATCTACTGAATCTATTCATTCTATTTGTATGTATGTGTCATTGTTGTATTCGAAGTTATGAATATTGGCTGTGTACTTGCTTGACTTCTAAGTAGCCTTAGTAAAGCATTTGGTCAGCTTCTTGAGAAAGGAATGTGCAAACTAAGTGCCCAATCAAGAAATACTTAAAGGACAATGAATCTTGGAAGGCTTCAATCCACATAAGTCGTCTACCTGAGGACGGTTAGAGTAGCATGTAAACAATGGTGGCTACCTGTAAAAACTGAGTCATGCACAGACATATGACTTGCCCATGTGACTCCAAAACTCCATCTTGGAGCTGGACTTTGCATAGGAGAGAGGAGGAGGTCTCCACCCACAAGAGAAAGTCTATTTAAACTCCTGGGAGACCCCTCATTTTGTCTTCAGCTGGTTAAAGAGAAAGCCTCTCCACCCCCAAGGATACCTGAAAGAAACTGGAACAAAGGACAGTAACCACAGGGGGTGTGAGTGATTGCTGGACCCAGACTAGGAGACTAGTCTAAAAGAGGAAGCTTACTGGAACACCACTGAGGGTGAGGTTTTATCTGTCTTCAACAACTCTTGGTGAGCCCTATACTCATCCTGGGGAGGTGACATGCTCATTACTGACAGCTTTGTCAGGGGAGGAGGAGGAGGAGGCTAGCACTGAGAATACTCTTCCTTTCTGCGTCAGCAGGATCCCACAGAACCGGGTCCTGAAATTTGGCACTGGAGTCCAGATCAGATGTTGCCCAGTGAGGCGATGGTGTTCTTCTTTCAGAGACACAAACAGGAGTGTCTTGAACAGGAATCTTGAATTGGGGGAAACCCATGGGTTCCAACAGGGCCACTGCATTGGCATAGGTGCCTAGTGACCTCCAGGATACATACATACATGATGGCACCCGTGTGCAGGGTAGAAGTGTTTGGGAGAGTGGCGGAAGTGACTCATGGGACAGGAGGAGTACAACCCGACCTCCAACTCAGAATATGATGAGTGTTTATCTGGTGACCATGGAAGTGCAGTTCCCTCTGGTGCTGGTGACCAGTGCCGAGGTGGAGAAGCCTGTGTCAAGACCAGCATTGTTGGTTTCGCCTTAGACAGTACTGCTGGGCCTCATACCAGACGGTCACTGGGAACAACAGGTTCCCTCTTGCCTGCCAGCACCAATACTGACAACTCCTGCACTACCAGAGATACTAGTTGTGACAGCAATAGCTGGTCTCTGGCAGTGGCAAACGCCTCCAGTGTGGAGGGCACTGCAATAGTGCTAGTACCATGCTGCATTCCTAAAGCAGACAGCTCATCCAGTACCAGAGGCAACAGTGTTTCGTAAGAGCCAGAGGTCAATGGTGCTGACCGCTGTGGTACTGAGGCAGAGGAGTGGCCTGGCTTAGGTCGCACTCTACTCCGATCCCTATGCCTGGCCGTCTTCAGTGCCAGAGATTGTCCCCCCTCATTTGGCTGCTTCTTGTGCCTTTTCCTTGGTCCTGGTGATGGTAAACAGTGCCAGGACTCTTGCATGGCAGAGTCCTTACCGAAACCAATGTACTCAGTGCTGAGTCCGTCTGGCTCGTCTCAGAGGACGGTCTCAGTGCCTCCTCCAAGAGTAAATACTTCAGCTTGGCCTTCTTCAATGCAAGGCTTAAAGTCCCTGCAAATCTGGCAGCGGTCCCCAGTATGAGCCTCTTTCATGCACTTCAGGCATCTAGAGTGCGGGTCGCTCAGGGGCATAGCCTAGTTGCAGGAGGTACAGGGCTTGAAGTCTTGTGACAGAGGCATGCCTCAGCACTGCATAACAGACCAAACTCCGCCACCTAATTGAGATACACAAACTACACTAAACTGACTAAAAACTACTTACAACTAACCAAACTATATATAATTATAGGAAAAGGAATACCACTGAGAACTTTCCAAGGCAAGAACTGTTCCAGCAACTTGTCCAGGTGGTAAGAAGGAACGGAGGGGGGCGCAGGTTCAGCTGGGCACTTTCTACCAGCATACACAGCACCAGACAGTGCTTGAGCCATCTCAACAGGTACCTCTGAAAAATTTCTGGTAACTGTGCTCAGGGCACATACACACCTACAGTGCAATGCACATGTGCAGTCACTCGGAGAACAGTTGCACTTCTTGTTTGTCTGAGAGGCAAATGGGTCTTGGATAGGGGTTTCCCACTGAGTGAAGATGCTGTTCACCTCTGAACTGTGCAATTCCTACTCATGGACGGTGGCAAAGTACCTGCTGAGGCTGTCTGCCAGTGAATTCTGAGTTCCTGGGAGATACACCAGGTGACCACTTCTACACACAGGAGAACAGATCTTGCTCCTCTGTTTGTTTATGTACAATATAGTTGTCATAGTGTCTGATGTTGTAAGAACATTGTGAGATTGGATTAATGGCAAGAATGCCCTGCATGCTTCTCAGACTGCTTGAGTTCCTGCAAGTTTACATATATCCCGGTTTCCAAAGGCGTCCAAATGTCCTATGCTATGTAACCATCTATGTGAGCCCCCCACTCTAATAAAGAGCCATCTGAGATTATTGTTCTATGGGGTGTAGGGTATAGGAAAGGAATGCACATGCACACTTGTGCCAGTTCTTTATACCTGGTCAGAAAGGTCCTTATCTTGATGAGGGCTGTCACTAAGAATTTATGCAGTGTTTGTTCAGTAAACATACTGCTCGAAGCCAAGGCTGCAGGCAGTGGAGGTGGAATCTGGCAAATGGCATCTGGACCAATGGCCAAGGGTTGTGCATAACCCGATCTATCAGGCTGCCCAGGGTGTGCATAAGGAAAATAAGCCTTTGCCCTAACTGAGTCGAAGGTCACTCCTATTATGTCTACAGTCTGAGTGGGAGTTAGAGTGGACTCCTCTATAATGACAGAGACTCCGAGGGATGCTAGGAGATGGGACAGCAGTGGTACAAGTAGAGCGGTATAGTCCGGTATGCTGTACCAGTAAGCTATTTATAGCCAGTACGGTGTACCAGAAAGACAAAGGAGGAGCAGAATGTGGGGCTGCCGGGCAGCCCCATGCTGGCAGCTCCTCTGGCACAGCTGTACCACCCCAGCCCTTCCATACAGCTGTGTGTCTGTGTTGCCTGTCTGAGGTCTGTACAGCAGCCCTGCTGGAGGATGGACTCCCATGATCCTATTCGGATATTTATAAAGATCTCTTTAATATTTTTAATGAAATAAATACTACTAGGCCAACACTGGTTTGAGTGATCATGAGTTAATGCAGTTTTTACTAAAAGGAAGAATAAACAAAAATAGGTCTGCAATTAGGTCTTTGACTGCAAAAGGGCAAACATTAAAAAAAATAGGGAATTAGTTGCAGAAGTGAACTGGACTAAAGAACTCAAGGATCTGAATGTGGAGGGAGGCTTGGAATTGCTTTAAGTCAAAGTTGCAGAAATTATCTGGATCCTGAATCTCAAGCAAAGGCGAAAACACTGTAGGGAAGGGCTGCAGAACAAAATGGATGAACAAGCATCTCAAACAGATTATTAAGAGAAAGAAGAATGCCTACAAGGAATGGAAGAAGGGTTGGATCACCTTGCCTGGATCTGATCCATTAGGTGCTTCTGAAGTTGGCATTCTTGTGCCTGCCATGTTTGTCTGAGAAAAGAGCAGTAGACACTGCATTTAGAGGAGATATACGCTTCTGGCAGTAGAGGCAGCGCTGGTGGTTGTCGCTGATAAAAAGGAGTGGGGGAAGGAAAGGCAATTCTTAAAGCCTGGGAGCCTGGTTATAATCTAGGTCAGAGGTCGGCAACCTTTCAGAAGCGGTGTACCGAGTCTTCATTTATTCACTCTAATTTAAGGTTTTTGAATGCCAGTAATACATTTCAATGTTTTTAGAAGGTCTCTTTCTATAAGTCTATAATATATAACTAAATTATTGTTGTATGTAACGTAAATAAGGTTTTAAAAATGTTTAAGAAGTTTCATTTAAAATTAAATTAAAATGCAGAACTCCCCCGACCGGTGGCCAGAACCCGGGCAGTGTGAGTGCCACTGAAAATCAGCTCGCGTGCTGCCTTCTGCACCCATTCCAGAGGTTGCCTACCCCTGATCTAGGTCCTGCACTGACAAAGGATTTCTCAGGATGGAGAGTCTAACTTAAAAATTACTTATCTAATGATAACTAACATAAAACTTTTAAATATTTACAGAAAAGAATGCCAATGAGGATCAGTTCTGGACACTGGAGGATTCCTACTTAGGCCATGTGGTGGTAAAAAAGGACTTGGAGAGGCATCAGTCTGCATCACCTCTTATATCTTCGGTATGGACCACAAGGAAAGCAACTGCAGAGGTGCTGACCAATGGATGCTACTTGCTAGAAATATCCAGTTTCAGGCATATGGAGCACATGTGTACCAACAGTGAATACACATAGGGACCAGAATTCAAGGAAGAAATAGGCTCTATTTCAGCAGATCTGGCTGAGCCACCATGCAGTGCTAAAAAGCTCTATAAGGAAACTTTGTAAAACATAAAACAAAAAAACCCCAACATTGCACATCATGACTGGGAGGCTGGGAAGACCATAAGCATCGATATCTTCCCTCTCAGGAATCTTAGCATTTAAAAACATGAATGAGACCAATCTGGCAGTTGTTCCAGGTTTAATGAATTCCTATATGACAATAAAGCATTGCTGAACAGATTTCGATACCCTGGAAAATAGGGCTACAATTAAGAACTGAGAATTATTGGAATCAGAGAAAATACACATTGGAGAAAGTGGAAATTTTTATAAAGTATGGTCATCAGAAATTCTCTGCAACCTTCAACTGATTCTTTGCAACTAAATTCAGTATCTGGAATGCCCATAAATAGGTTTAAAAGGATTAGATTTTTGTTGGTAAATGTTTTTTCACTGCATACACACAAAATGAATGAAAATATATTTCCACAGATAAATGAAATTTACAGACAGGCAAAGTAAGAAAACTTTGCTCAAGAACTTACTACAGTCAAAATCTGGTGATTTAGATTTTTGAATTAGGCTTCTTACAAATGGACTAGAGAATGAATAGTAAATATAGATATTATCTTTTGATTTAAGGCTATTTACTTTGTTAGCTTCACATTTAAAAATTAGGGCTGTCAAGTGATAAAAAATTAATCGTGCTGTTAAACAATAATAGAATATCATTTATATAAATTTTTGAATATTTTCCACATTTTCAAATATATTGATTTCAATTACAATACAGAATACAAAGTGTACAGTGCTCACTTTATATTTTTTATTATAAATATTTGCACTATGGTACTTGTATTAAGTGAATTGAAAAATATTTTTTATTTTTACAGTGCAATCTCTATCATGAAAGTTCAACTTACAAATGTAAAATTATGTAAAAAAAACTGCATTCAAAAATAAAACAATGTAAAACTTTACAACTTACAAGTTCACTCAGTCCTACTTCTTGTTCAGCCAATCGCTCAGACAAGAAGTTTGTTTACATTTGTAGGAGATAATGCTGCCCACTTTTTGTTTACGATATCACCTGAAAGTGAGAACAGGCATTCACATGGCACTGTTGTAGCTGGCGTTGCAAGATATTTACATGTCAGATGCGCTAAAGATTCATATGTCCCTTCATACTTCAACCACCATTTCAGAGGACATGGGTCCATGCTGATGATGGGTTCTGCTCAATAACGATCCAAAGCAGTGCAGATCAATGTATGTTCATTTTCATCATCTGAGTCGGATGCCATCAGCAGAAGGTTGATTTTCTTTTTTGGTGATTCAGGTTTTGTAGTTTCTGCATTGGAGTGTTGCTCTGTTAAGACTTCTGAAATCATGCTCCATACCTCATCCCTCTCAGATTTTGGAAGGCACTTCAGATTCTTAAATCTTGTGTCAAGTGCTGTAGCTATCTTTAGAAATCTCACATTGGTACCTTCTTTGCATTTTAACAAATCTGCAGTGAAAGTGTTCTTAAAAGGAACAACGTGCCGAGTCATTATCCGAGACTGCTATAACAATTCTCCCCCAAGGAGTTCAGTCACAAATTTAATTAATGCATTATTTCTTTAACAAGCGTCATCAGCATGGAAGCATGTCCTCTGGAATGGTGGTCTAAGCATGAAGGGGCATACAAATGTTTAGTATATCTAGCATGTAAATACCTTACAACGCCAGCTACATAAGTGCCATGCAAAAATCTGTTCTCAATTTCAGGTGACATTGTAAATAAGAAGCGGGCAGCATTATCTCCCATAAATGTAAACTAACTTGTTTCTCTTAGCAGTTGGCTGAACAAGAAATAGGACTGAATGAACTTGTAGACTCTTAAGTTTTACATTATTTTGTTTTTGAGTGCAGTTATATAACAAAAAAAATCTACATCTGCAAGTTGCGCTTTCACGATAAAGGGATTACACTATGGTAGTTGTATGAGGTGAATTGAAAAATACGATTTCTTTTGTTTGATTCTTTCAGTGCAAATATTTGTTATAAAAATAATATCGAGTGAGCACTGTACACTTTGTATTCTGTGTTGTAATTGAAGTCAATATATTTGAACATGTAGAAAAACATCCAAAATATTCAATAAATTTCAATTGTTTTTCTACATGTTAACAGTGCAATTAAAACTGTAATTAGTTGCGATTTTTTAATTAGTCACGAGTTAACTGCGATTAATCGACAGCACTAGGAAAAATATAAAATTTGTGTTTTAGTGGTTTATAAAGCTTTATCTTTTTGAATCTTAACATCTACTGACATTAAATAATTGTCTGACCCTCATAATTTCCTGCAACTGAGAATATTTAAATTGATAACCAAAAATGCTTAAAACCCATAATTATGCACAATTGTGAAAATTTGAATAGATAAAAATGGTTAAAAATAAGAGATTTTATCTGCTTAGATTATACAAAAATAAAAATTGAATTATTGGTGGTATGCAGTATGTAATAAATAATCATGAAATTCTATAAGTAGCACAATCAAAACTATAAACTAGTTATAATGGATACTGGACTGGAATCAGTATGGTGAGGGGCATGGTATGAAATCTTTTGATGCATGAGATCAGGGGTTCTCAAACTTCATTGCACCACGACTCCCTTCTGACAACAAAAATTACTTCACAACCCCAGGACAGGGGACTGAAGCCTCAGCCTGCCAAAGCCCAAGTCCCACCGCTCTGAGCAGGAGGGCCAAAGCTGAAGCTCGTGGGCTTTGGCCCTCAGTTGTGAGGCTTGGGCTTCAGCCCTGGGCCCCAGCAAGTCTAAGCCAGCCTTGGTGACCGCATTCAAAGGGGGTCATGACCTCCTTTGGGGTACCGACATACAGTTTGAGAACTACTGCACTAGATTATACTAGACAGACACTCTCCAGATCATACTACTAGATTAATGAAAAAGATTTTAACATTGTTAAAACAGATCAGCTTCATGAGTGGTGTGTCCTCAGCTATCCTCTAGTCAACCAACCTCAGAAGAGACTGTACTGGACATTTATATCCTTGTTTAGTGGGTCTGTACAGCTCAGGCAGTTGATAATGGGACCTGGAAAGAGGAAGTTACTCACCTTGTGCAGTAATGATGATTCTTTGAGATATGTCTCCCTATGGGTGCTTCACTGTACGTACACTTGTGTCCCTGTGCTGTGGATCAGAGAACGTTGGTAATAGTGTCCGACATGCACTATCCTCGTGCACCGCCACGAGATTAACCAGAGCGCATGGGTGAAACCCTCTCAGTTCTCTCTCTACTGTGGAGTCCTTGGCAAGAACTTCAAAGTAGAGTGGAGGAGGGTGGGTTGTGAAGCCCCCTTAAGAACACACATCTTGAAGAACTATCATTACTGCACATGATAACTTCCTCTTCTTCGAGCTATGTCCTCTATAAGTGCTCCCACTGTAAGGGACTTCCAAGCAGTATTCTTACTGGAGGACTGAGGCTTCAGAGTCAAATCAGTTATAGATGACAATACTGTGGAACTGAAGATGGTATTGGAAGCGGAGTCTCTGGTAACTGCATAATGTTCTGTGAAGGTATAAGCAGACACTCAGGTTGCTGCTATACAGATTTCTGACATATGGACATTCCTGAGGAAGGCGATAGAGGAAGGCGATAGAGGAAGAGACAGACCTCAGGAGTGAGCATGAATACTGGATGGAGGTGTTATGTTGCAAACCTGATAGCACTGTTTAATACAGTTCCACATCCATCTGCAGAGTCTTTGGGCTGAAAGCGCTGAGCCTTTAGATCTCTCTACAATAGAAAGGAAAGCACAGATTTCCTAAAAGCCTTTGTCCTATCCAGGTACAAAGCCAGGGCTCTCCTAATGGCTATTGTGTGCAGTATAGCCTCCCTGTTATCATGGTGAGGCTTGGGGTAAAAGCTTGGGGAGTGAAGCAGTAGATTTATGTGAAAGGGGGATGTCACTTTAGTGATGAATTTCAGGTGCAGTCTGAAAGTGACTTGTCCCAAAACAATATTGCAAGTTGAGGGGGAGGGTGCTATCCGTGCTGCTATTTCCCCTATCCTCTCCTTGCTGAGGTGATCACCACCAGGAAGGCTGTCTTCATCGACAGAATGTGAGTGACCAAGTAGCCATGCATTCAGAGACGTCTAGTCAGGCTTTTCAGTACTAGGTTTAGGTCCTATGCTCGGGTGGGATGTCTGGGCTGAGGGAAAAGTTTTACTATATCCCTGAGGAATCAATTTTGTGGTTGGGTGAGGGCACTGAGTATCCCTCTAGTTAACGATGGAAGGCTGCTATAGCTGCAAGGTGAATTTTGAGCGAACTGAGAGATAATCCTAATTTTCTGAGAGTCAGTACATGGTCTAGGACCACTGGAAAAGTAGTGGATATCAGGGAAATTTCTTGGGAATTACATCAAACCTGAAACCACATCTGCAGGTAAGTATGACATGTAGTGGATTTTCTACCATGTAGTAACACTTCCTGTACCTCCTGAGCAGGACCTTTCTATTCATTGGAACCATAAAAGAGGCAAGCCTTGAGGTGGAGTATCTTCAAACTGGGATGTGGCGTGGGTTGGAGAGAGATCAGTGGGCACGTCACCATTTGTGACAGGTAAGGGTACTAAGTCTATCTCAATTAAGTGGGAGCAGTCAGTATAATGTGCGCTCCTCTTTTTATTTTTAATAGGACTTTTGAAAGCAGGGGAAATGGGGGAAAGGCATAGAGAAGGTCCCTGCCACACAGAAGACGGAGTGTGTCCCCCAATAAATTTTGCCCTATCTCTTAGCTGGAGCAGTAGCATGGACATTTCTTGTTCAGGTAAGTAGCAAACAGGTCCATGGACAGTTTCTCCCACTGCCTGAATAGGTCCTGAAGAACTGCTGGATTTATCTCCCACTTGTGATTGTGTGGGAATTTGTGACTTAGACTTTTGTAGTCCTGGAAGGTAGGCCGCTGATAATGTGATGTTGTGCGAAATGCACCAGTTCCATAACTTTAGTGCTTCTGCACAAAGGGAGGGCAACCTGGCTTCTCCCTGCCAATTTATGTAGTGCATAATGCTATGTTGTCTGTTAAGACTCTTGTGTATGTTGTTCCCTTGATCAGTGGGAGAAAATGGGTACAGCCATTCCTGAGCTTGAGGCAGCTGATGTGGAGGGACATCTCCGTGGATGACCATTTGCCTTGTGTTGTAAGGTCATTTAGATGGGTGCCTCATTCTATGAGGGATGTAGCAGTGGTGAGAACGAGTGATGGTGAAAAGAGGATCCCCTGCAATCATTTGCTTGATTTTTCCACCAACCCAGGGAGTTTTTGACCTTGGTGAATAGTGACAGAGGTTTGTCTAATCTGTCTCTCTTCGATCTGTAGACCAAGATGAACCATATCTGGAGGCACAACATGTGAAGTCCAGCATAAAGCATCACTGCTGGGCCACATTCCCCAAGAATTGGAGGCAGTGTCTGGCTGATATTTGAGGGCTGTTTTGTACTTCTCTATGAGCGTGGCCAAGGTGTGGAACCTGTGCTGTGCTAGGAGTGCTTTGGCTTGTAACAAATCAAGGTCAGCTCCTATGAAATGTAGGGGCTGTACAAGGGTGAAGATTGATTTTTGAACATTGATCTGTAGTCCCAGTTCCATGAACAAGTCTACTGAGGTTTTTGTAACCTGGTGGACCTTGTTGAAGGAGCAGGCTCTGAGGAGACAATTATCCAGATAGTGGTAGATCATGATCCCCTGGGAGCGTAGGTGACCCACCAATATGGAGAGGACCTTGGAGAATACTCTTGGTACTGAGGAGAGGCCAAAGGGAGGCACTCTGTATTGGGAGTGGTCCTTGCCCAGGGTAAATCTGAGAAATCATCTCAAGCCTTTGGCTCGCAGATGTTGAGGTACTGGTTTTATGGCTCCTAACCAGAGGAGATCTGTTTTTTGTCTGAGTAAACTCTTGTGAAAAGGGTGTCTGAAGTGGGACGAGGCAGGATGTTGGAAAAACTGGATTTCTTTCTGAGACTCAGAAACACTGGGTTTGGAATTGTGAAGTGTGAGATTTATGTTGAGGTTGTCGACTAAACCTTCTCTTGTTCAGGAGCACAGATCACTAATGAGCAAAGAGTGGCCCTGGAATCTTTAAGGATATGGAGGGACACATCTGTCTTTTCACCAAATGATGTGGTGCTTTCAAAGGAAAGGTCTTCTATGGTCATCTGCACTTCCTTAGGGAAGCCAGATAGGTATAACCAAGATGCTTGCGACATAACCACCACAATGGAGATGGACAGTTGTGTCAGCTTCACTGAGGCTGATTGGAGCACTGTTTTGGCCACTACTTGTCCCTCATGGATAACAGCTCGAACTGGTCACTGGGAGCTGATCAATAAAAGTGTTGAGCTTTGTATAATTGACATTGTCGTATTTAGCTTTTAAAACTTGATAATCTGCTATTCTAAATTGCAATTTGGCAGAGGAGTAGGCCTTTCTTCTGAAGAGGTCTAGGCATTTCCAATCTTTGTCATAAGGAGTGCATCTCATTTGGTGCTGGCAGGCCCAAGATTTTACCACACTGACGACAATGGAATTAGGGGGAGCGTGAGAAAACATGAATTTTGTTTCCCAAGTCAAGATTCTTTTTTTAATCCATCTGTTTACAAGTAGGTATCACCGATGATGGGATTTGCTAGATAGTCTTGGCCAGGTCCAGAAGAGTTTCCTCTAGAGGATGAGGAAAGTGTAAAATGTCAAGGAACTTGTGATGGGTATTTTTTACCTCTTCCAGGGGCATCTGCAGCATATCTGCTACCCTTTTAGCTAAATCCTGGGAAAACCAGAAATTGTCGGTGGGCATCATTGCCTCATCTGGAGAGGAGAAGGAGATGTTGGTTCTTGATGTAACTTCCTCCTCGAATCTGCCCTCCTCTTCCTTCATGATCTCCTTTGGAGGCTCAGAGGTTCTGGATGCTGTGGCCGAGGGAGAATGTCTCAGAGGCTCACAGTAAGTCAAGCTGGAAGTCTAAAAGGTGTGAGGTCTATATGCCAACCAGGGATACCAGTAAGGCCACTGGGGAGATAGGACAGAGCCTAGTGGAGGTGCCCATGGCTGGCCGTACCATGGTGGTGGTGGAGTAGATTTAGGGTATGACTGAGAAGCCTCTTATAACGGACACTATATGGAGCATAAGAGGAGTGCTGAGAGATGACCTTCTCTGGCTCACTGTCTGAGTCACCACTGCCAAAGATTCCAGTATCTGGAGGAGACTCGGTGCTGGAGCCCCAGTGCCGAGAAGGGGAAATTCTTGTATATCAGATACCCTGAGTTCTCTTGAATGCTGGAACTCTTGCGGTGCTGACCGACCTGGTGCTGATAAGGAGGGAGTTGGGGATCTTGTCTGTACTGAGTGTTCTGGTGCTGGGTGGCTCACAGTTGACAGTGCCAAAGGTACCGCTTATACCAGAAGCATCATCCTAACGGTGTGCACCCTGTTCCTGTCCTCATCCATCGGTGTGCATCAGTGGTACCTGCCGTTCCAGATCCTTGTGAGCTATGGGTACTGTGCTTGAATGGTCTTCGTACCAACGATTCTGAGCATGCTGATGATAATTTTCGGCTAGCTAAAGGCTCACATATTTCTTTTTAGCTACCTTTCATGAGGGAGCTGCAGCTGATTTATTTGACCCATAGTCCCCGGACATCGAGGGCTGTGGGGAAGGTTCAAACCTTCTAGGTGATTCCTAGTGCAGGTCAAGGGAAGGCTGACGGGCTGCCGTCCTCAGAATGATTTTTTGTCTCAGTTCCATGTCCTTACAAGACCTTGGTTTAAATTGTTGACAGAGACTACACTCATCCCTAGAAGTAGATTCTTCTGATCAGTATTGAGGAAAATTGGCAAGGCCACACAGGGAAGTTTGCACTGCAACTATCCATGCAGTACCTGCTCAGTTTCCAAGGCTGTCAAACCTGATCCCTTTCATCATCACTAAATTCATGGAAAAAACATAAAAGGTAAAAAATAGAACAAAAAGTAAATTAAATAAAACCAAGAACCTTCAGAAGAGAGGAGAATTTATCTATCTGCATTTTGAGGAAGACTATCAGCATAAACAGACTGCTCAAAATATTCGAACTTGGGTATCTAAAGCCAGACACCTAAATCCATATTTAGACACAAATAAAAATGGCCTGACTTTCAGAGATACTGACCATCCCAGGCTCGGACAGAAATCAATAGGAACTGTGGGTATTAAAAACTTCTGAAAAATTGGCATTTATTTAGATGTCTAACTTCAGGCAACCAACTTAGAACATTTTGGCCACTGGAAATACAGTGCTAATTCTGCTTGTTTCCCCATTTCAGTACTGCATTGGGCAGTGATTTCTTAGATAAGACTAAAAGGCATTTCGTGAGCTCAAGTTATTAAGAAATTCTCACACAATACTCCAAGAATGTATGAAGTAGTTTTAGGCAGTTGTGGTTGATATTTAAAATGTCATGAAAAGGCACAAAAGCTCTGATAAGTGCTCAGGTTTGTTTTTTCAAATTGTATCACTTTCATAATAATCCATAACAGTGGCTCTCAACCTTTCCACACTAATGTACCCCTTTCCAAAGCTTGATTTGTCTTGCATACCCCCAAGTTTCACCTCACTTAAAAACTACTTGCTTACAAAAATACAGAAGAGTCAAAGCACGCACTTACTGAAAAATTGCTTACTTCCTTATTTTTACCATATAATTATAAAATAAATCAACTAATAAAAATATTGTACTTACATTTCAGTGTATAATATATAGAGTAGTATAACAAAGTTATTGTCTGCATGAAAATTTAGTTTGTACTGACTTTGCTAGTGCTTTTTATGTAGCCTGTTATAAAACTAGGCAAATGTCTAGATGAGCTGATATACCTCCAAGCAGACCTCTGCTTTCCCAGGGGTACTTGTACCCCTGGTTGAGAACCACTGCTCCATAATATCAGTGCTGATACTACCTGCTTTGATTACTTTTTAAGTGCTGTACATTGAGTTGCAGCTACTACAATCTAATAGCAAAACGCCTTATTGGGGGCACTGAATCTTGACAGAAAAACAATTCATGACGACTTCGAAAAAGACAAAACTGTGGCAGATAGTTCCATATGACAATAGGAGGAGTGATGTACTAACCTTACAAGAGCAACTGTATAAATTCTATGTGTTTTCTACATCCATGGACTGTTGCCTATTGAGGAAGGAGGAGAAAACCATATTTTCTGTTTACCCTGCATCTGAATAAGAAGGAGGGTGTCCTGAAACTGAGTAACAGATGCTCTGTTGTGAGAAATTACTGTTAGCTCTCATAGACTCAGACTTAAAAGCCAGAAGGGACCATCGTGAACATCTAGCCCAGGGGTGGGCAAACTCTGGCTCAGGAGCCGTATCCGGCCCTCTAGACATTTTAATTTGGTCCTTGAGCTCCTGTCAGGGAGCAGGGTCCAGAGCTTGCCCTCCTCTGCACGGATCCTGGAAAGAGTGACATGTCCCCTCTCCAGCTCCTACACGTAAGGGCATCCAGGGGGCTCCGCACGTTGCCCCCGCAGCTCCCATTGGCTTGGAACTGCAGCCAATGGAGCTGTAGGGGCGGTGCCTACGGACAGGGCGGCATGCAGAGCCCCCTGGCCTCGCCTCCGCATAGGAGCAGGAGGGGAGACATGCCGCTGCTTCTGGGAGCTGCTTGAGGTAAGCGCAGCCTGGATCCTGTACCCCTGACCCTCTCCTGTGCCCCAACCCCCTGCCCAAGCCCTGATCCCCCTCCCGCCCTCAGCAATCTCCTGCACCCTCATCCCCAGCCCCACCCCAGAGACCACACCCCCATCTGGAGCCCTCCCCCCAACCCCCTGCACCAACCCAGAGCCCCCTCCTGCACCCTGAAGTCATTTCCTGCCCCACCCCAGAGCCCACACCCCCAGCCAGAGTCCTCACCCCCTCCAGCACCCCAACCTCCAATTTTGTGAGCATTCATGGCCCGCCATAGAATGTCCATACCCAGATGAGGCCCTCGGACCAAAAAGTTTGCCCACCCCGATCTAGCTTGCACTCCTGGCCTTCGCAGGACAAAGAACTTCAACCACCCGCTCCTGTAATAACCTCTGACTGAGTTACTGAAGTCATCAAATCATGATTTAAAGGATTTCAAGTTACAGAGAATCCAATATTTGCTCTAGTTTAAATCAGAAAGTGAATGTGCTCCATGCTGCAGAGAAAGCCAAAAAAACCCAGGGTCTCTGCCAATCTGACTTGGGGGGAAATTCCTTCTTGACCTCAAATATGGCAATCATCTGGACCCTGAGCATGTGAGCAAGACCTACCAGGCCCTCCCCATCTAATGCACCATCTCTGGCCATTGGGGATATTTGCTACTAGCTGTCACAGATGGGCCACATCCCATTGAAGGTAGTCACATCATACCATTCCCTCCATAAACTTATCAAGCTCAGTCTTAAAACAAGTTAGGTTGTTTTGCTCTCATTGCTCCCCTTGGAAAACTGTTCCAGAACTTCTCTCCTCTGATGGTTACAAATCTTCATCTAATTTCAAGCCTAAATTTGTTGATAGTCAGTTTATATCTATTTGTTGTTGTGACAACAGTGGTGCTTAACTTAAATTTATTTAACTCGACTCCCTCTCTGGTTTGTATCCCTCTGAGGTATTTGTAGAGAGCAATCATATCTCCCCTCAGCCTTTGTTTGGTTACGCTAAACAAGAAAAGCTGCTTCAGTTTTCTCTCATAATGTAGCTTTTCCATTCCTCTGATCATCCTAGAAACTCTAATTTGCACCTGTTCCACTTGGAAATCATCCTTCTTAAACACGGGAGACTAAAACCGCATGCAATATTCCAGATGAGGTCTCACCGGTCATTAACCTATGTTAAAAATAGACCTTAAGGGGAATACAAAAGGCCTTTAGGAGGAATATGCAATACTGGAAAAGGCAATCGAATAGGAGGGAGCTTATTCCTCATATCTGAGAAGGCAAGGAAAGCTGGTTCAGTCTTGGTTTATGCAAATCTTAATTTGAAATTGATGGCTAACAAAGGGTAGTTTACACACACACACACACACACACTCTCTCTCTCTCTCACCCTGTACTAAAAGAGAGAAAAGCCTTTGAGCTAGGAAGAAAAGAAAAGGCTTTACAGCTATGCTGAAGGTGATATTCCAGACCCTGAGATGCAAGGCTTTTGCCCACCTGGTGATACATCTAGGAGTACCAGTCAGAGATGTCTTACTTTATGATTGCCTGGGGACAAACACCATTAGATACCCTAGAAAGAACTCAGTTCTCAGGCAGAGTGGGATCAGACATAATAGCTTGAAAACTAAATTAAAAGCAAAAAAAGCTTAGATCCTCTCAAACTGGTGCTCTAAGGAAGGTGGTAGAAGTCACTGTGGCCTCAAGGATAGCTATATCAATTTTTATGGTGCTAGGTGTGGTTACACTAGCAAAGTCTATTCTAATGCTGAGAACTTACCCTGCTTGCTTCAACATGATGTAACCTGTAGGACTCCCCAGTACTCTCGTTAACTAAATCAAACTGATGCCGATATGCTACACAGATCATATTGTCATTGTCTCCAGTAGGTCCATCCACCAGAGTCATGATCACTGGAGGGTCAGAGAGACAAATCTCCTGTAATGTAAATGATATTACATTAAGATGGAAATTAAAGGAATTATTCTACTTTTCATATTCTCACTGGAAATAGTTTGTGCTACAGGTGGTGCCCATTGAGCTGTGCTAGAGGGCAGATAGGCTGTATACAGATATGTTTCATTGATGAACAAGAATCCAGTTTAAAAAAGTGCAGGATTTTTGTTTAAGTATCTGTAATGGGATTTCCCATCACCATTGTTGGGACTCTCACTTGAACCAATCCTGGGGTTTAGAAAGGCAAGATGTGTGCCCCTCCTGAACCACGTGTCAGCCCTACCAAGTGTGAGAGAGGTATTTTTAGTGATTTGTCTCAAGCATACCCTGATGTACTGGAATTCCTCCACTGGTGATTCAGAGAGTGGTGACATCAAACAGACACTGGTTAAATCTTTGCCTTGATTGTATTTCTTTGTGATGAGAAGTAGTTTGTTCCTAATAGCCACAACAATCCTCAGTTCACTGCTGTGGTGAGTATTAATGGCATACAAATGGCAGCCTAAGGAGATAATGCACATATTAACATTCCCTTCAAGGAACACACCCATGAATTCCACATAGTTCCTTGTGAAGTGAAATCTAATTATTTTTTCACCCTCTAAAATTTGCAAATGAATAATTTCTTATGGAAGTGAATGACTAAATGCACAGGTTTGTGCCAGGGGTAGTATGCATCTCAATTCTATCCCATAAAATTCTGTTGCTCCCCATCTAGAAATGCTTTCAGCTTTTCCAATACAACTCAAGAATAAGTTGCAACTCCCCTGCTTTTCCATGTACTAGGAACTCATACAATTCCACCAATGCACCAAGTCTGACCTGCAGCACTGTCCTATTTTTCCAGTTGTGGGCCTCCATGCATAGTTCTGCCAGAGTCCTTCAATCCTGCAGTAATATATCTATCCTGCTTCAGAACTTCTACCTGGTAAAAACTACCAAGTCATGTGGTATTTTTGTGAAGTGCACAAATGGGAATTGGGATTAGTCCAAATTTATTTTCACATACAATCTAACACAGGATTTCAATCCACTCTTCCAGAGGAGAATAACTAAGGGTCAGTTGCTGCAACATCTACAGGGAAGCCAATAGGACCTTTGGCAGCTTCTGGTCCAATGCTTTAATTGGGTCTTTTGATAAATGAGAGTCAAATCACCTTTTGTTTTCTCAAGTTTATTTTCTCTGCAGTCATATTTGCTCTTTGCCATCTGTTTTGCTTCTATGCCATTTTGTACAGCACTCATCCTGAAGACAAGGAGACGAGAGTCCTTCCCTGTCAGGTCAGGGGGAGAACCAGGGAAATAGCAAGTTAAAATAAAGAACGGAACTAACATTCCCAAAAAGAATAAATGTCAAATCTGCACATACAGAAGAGGCAACTCTCTCCAATCTCGTTTGAAGATGAGTGGAAGTATGCTAGGAAGGAAAAAATGCCTATGAATTCTGCTTAGGTTAGGCAACTCTGCTACCAGATTGAGAGCTCCTGAGCCGACGAGCAGAACTAGCATCATCCGTCATGGTGTGAACTTAAATCTGGAACACAGCAGCCGACTTGATGGAATCCTTTGATTTCTTGAATTAATAGCACAGGTTCCCCTGCATCTGGCTCTATACTAGAAAACAAGGTAAGAACTTGATGCTGTAATTGAAAACAAGATGAGAAAATGAGACCAGGATTATTACAACACAATGAAAACCAACACACAAAGAACTAATGCAAATTAGCACACAAGATTGAAGCATTAGCTCTCTGGGTGGGAATAATCCAACTGAATCTAAATTTACTAAACTGAGTATAAATTTGCTAGATCCATGACACAATGAAAAGCTCCCTGGGGCAGACAGTTTGGTCCTAACAAGACTTAAAACTTGTGATAATTTAAACAAACTTATGACAAAGGATTCATATCCCCACTGCAGAAATGAAAACAACATTCACTGCCAGTGCTAAAATCTTCAGTATCCAACACTTGTAGGTAAGCTGTTTGAAGATCATGTACACAGAGGGAAAAGCTTTAGATCATTAAAAAGAAATGGCCCATTGCACTTTGCAATGGGACAGGAGCAAATGACAAGAATGATAACTTACCCTATAGCAATTATGGCTCTTCAAAATGTTGTCAGTATGGATGCCACTATCGGTGTGCATGCACCTCTTGATTGCAAGACTAGAGTCTTTTGAATAGCAGTGTCCACTGAGGCTGTATATGCATCCTGTGCCTCTTTGTGCACCCATGAAAGCGCATAAAGGGCAGAATTTCTTCTTCCGTTCCCTGGAAAGTACTCCTTGGGGAATTCTGTACCATTGCACATGCAGAATTTGTGCAGAAATTAATGATGTGCATGCAGAATTTCCTCCCCTCTACCCACAAAATGGACTGTGCAGCTGATGGCTGCCACTAGGGACTGCTGGACCAGGCAGAGCCCAGCTCACCAATAGAAAACAGTGCCGGGGGAGGGGGAGTGAACTGGAGGGTTCCCAGCAGCTGCACCCTTGAAAGGAGGATGCAATCTGCAAGCAACTCTGTACAAGCCCGCAACCCAGCATCAGGCTATTTCTCCCTCTGGATCCCTGGGCTCTAGAGAAGTTGAGGGTGATAGTGTCTGGGCTGGGGGCGCCCCACGGCTGGGCTCTAGGGGAGAGGGGTGCAGGTGTCTGGGTTGGGAGGGCCCTGCAGCTGGGTTCTAGAGTGAGAGAGGGTGCATGCAGGTGTTTGGCCTGGGGGAGGGGAGGAGGCAGAGAAACAGGAACTCTGTTGTCGGAGGGGTTTCTTTAACTCTCTATTTACAAGAAGTGGAAATTTGGACAGATGACTAGGGAGAAGTATAAAATGTTGCTAGAGCATGCAGGGGTGTAATCAGGAAGGCCAAGGCACAACTGGAGTTGCAGCTAACAGGGGATGTGAAGGGTAACAAGAAGGGTTTCCATATGTATGTTAGCAATAAGAAGGTGGTCAGGGAAAGTGTGGGGCCCTTACTGAAGTGGGGAGGCAACAGTGATAGATGATGTGGAAAAAGCTGAAATTCTCAATGCTTTTTTTGCCGGTCTTCACAGACAAGGTCAGCTCCCAGACTGCTGCACAGGGCGACGCAGTATTGGGAGGTGTGAGCAGCCGCAGTGGTGAAAGAACAGATTAAGAACTATTTAGAAAAACTGGACATGCACAAGTCCATGGGTCCAGATCTAATGCATCTAAGGGTACTGAGAGAGTTGTCTGATGTGATTGCAGAGCCACTGGCCATTATCTTTGAAAATCTGTGGAGACCGAGGGAGGTCCCGGATGATTGAAAAAAGGCAAACATAGTGACCCAGGGAACTACAGACTAGTCAGCCTCACTTCAGTCCCTGACAAAATCATTGAGCAGGTTCTCAAGGAATCCATTTTGAAGTACCTGGAGAAGAGGAGGGTGATCAGGAACAGTCAACATGGATTCACCAAGGGCAAGTCATGCCTGACCAACCTGATTGCCTTCTATGATAAGATAACTGGCTCTGTGGATATGGGCAAAGCAGTGGATGTGATATATCTTGATTTTAGCAAATCTTTTGATATGCTCTCCCACAGTATTCTTGCCGGCAAGTTAAAGAAGTATGGGCTAGATGAATGGACTATAAGGTGGATAGAAAGCTAGCTAGATTGTCAGGCTCAATGGGTAGTGATCAACAGTTTGATGTCTAGTTGGCAGTTGGTATCTAGTTGGTATCAGGTGGAGTGTCCCAAGGGTCGGTCCTGAGGCCGGTTTTGTACAACATCTTTATTATGATCTGGACGATGGGATGAATTGCACCCTCAGTAAATTCACAGATGACACTAAGCTGGGGGGGAGGTAGATATGCTGGAGGGTAGCGATAGTGTCCAGAATGACCTAGACAAATTGGAGGATTGAGCCAAAAGAAATCTGATGAGGTTCAACACGGCCAAGTGCAGAGTCCTACATGTAGGAAGTAAGAATCCCATGCACCATTACAGGCTGGGAACTGATTTGCTAAGCAGCAGTTCTGCAGAAAAGAAGCTGGGGATTATACAGGATGAGAAGCTGGATTTGAGTCAGCAATGTGCCCTTGTTGCCAAGAAGGCTAACGGCATATTGAGCTGTATTAGTACGAGCATTGCCAGCAGATCATGGGAAGATCTATTTGGCACTGGTGAGGCCACACCTGGAGTAGGGATATGAACAAATTGCAGAGAGTCTAGCGGAGGGCAACAAAAATTATTAGGGGGCTTGGGCACATGACTTACGAGGAGAGGTTGAGGGAATTGGAGTTATTTAGTCTGCAGAAGAAAAGAGTGAGGGGAGATTTGATAGCAGCCTTCAACTACTTGAAGGGGGGTTCCAAAGAGGATGGAGCTAGGCTGTTCTCAGTGGTGGCTGAGAACCCCATTTTGACTCTAGAGGCTTAAAATATTCAGAGATCCAGGGACCCAGAGACCTGGCATCCCCTCACAGCAACATGATGGGCAGCTCCAATGTTGATGTTCCCTGGCTGGTGGTTAATATAATAAACCCTTTGGAAACTTCAATACCATCATGTGAGCGCACAACCGGACAGACAGATGGCAAGCTGAGATTGGTGAAAGGTGGACCTCAATAGAGCTGTATGAAATGTTGGCGTGCTTGAAATGTACCAAGTAGACAAGGACGTTCAATATCATAGTCTCCATAGGGTCCAGGCAATGTTGCGCTATCCACATAGAGAACCTCTTCCTTTTTTGACAAGTAAGTCCTTCTGATGGAGTCTTCCTCTTCTGTATCAGGATGTCTGGTTAAATGAGGAAGGCCCTGTGCATGATACTTAAGCAACCAACGTCCAGGCTGTTAGATGCAGGGACTTTGTGTCTGGGTGGTGTATCTGATCATGAAGTATCTGGCCTGTGAAATCAGGTCCAGGCAGTTGAATGGACATATGCAGCAAGTCTACCAGCCAAAACTGTCTTGAACAGTAGAAAGTCATAAGAATGTTCGCAGCTTGCCCTCATTTCACTTTGGATATCTCTCTGGGGATCTGGAGAATAGATAGAAAGGCACATGGAAGGCCTTGATTCCACTGCAGAATGAAAGCCCCTGGTAACAATATTGTACTCACTCCTTATCTGGAGTACTGACCCGTAACTGGAGGTTCTTTGAGATGGGTAGTCCCTATCTGTACTCCATGGTGGGTTACGCATGCACACCATGCACCAGGAGCTGAAGAATTTGAAAGTTATGTCTACTGGTCTGCACATGCACCCTGGTTCACCTCATGCCTCTCTCACAGGAGATAGAGGGTGGGGTGGACTGATCGCCTCTCCAGTTCCTTCTCTACTGTGAATCAGATAAGATCCAAAACAGAAGAGAAGGAGAGTGGGCAGTGGAATACAGATAGGGACCATGAATCTCAAAGATCCTTCAGCTACAGGTCAGTAACCTCCCTTTTTTCTTCAAGTAATGATCCTATTATATTCCACTGTGGGTAACCGACAAACAGTACCTAAGTCAGAGGAAGGTGCAAGGATGTAGATAGCAGAGTTGAGTGGAGGACTGCCATTCCAGAGGAGGCAGAGAAGTCCTGTACCAAGGCATAATGTCTTGCAAACGTGTGACTGCTTTATAGATATGGAGGGGTACCTCCAGAAGTGATACTACAGTTGTTGCTTCTGCTCTGGTAGAATGCACTCTAATCTCAGTGGGGTTTGGGGAAGGTTCAATAGCCAATAGCAGAGTAGAATGCAGCCAGAGATCCATTTGGAGATTCTCTGGGTGGAGATAGCACGCCCCCTGATTCTTTCTGATATAGTGATGAATAGTCTCAGGGATTTCCTGATGGGTTTTGTTTTTTTGCAGGTAAAAGGCCAAGGTCTGCTGAGCATAGAGGGAGTGGAGTCTTCGTTCTTCTGCAGAAATATGCAGTTTTGGGAAGAACACAGGCAAGTGAATTGATTGGTTAAAGTGAGATTCTGAAACTACTTCAAGAGTGAATTTGGGGTATAGATGAAAAGAAACCATATCATTACGGAATATAGTGTAAGAAGGCTCTGCCATCATTGCTCCAAGCTTGCCAACTCTTCCAGCTGAGGTAACAGCTACAAGGAAAGCAATCTTCATGGAAAGGAGAGACCTGGAGCAGGAAGCTAAAGGTTCACGGAGTGGGAGAGGTGATCTAGGGCTCCTCTGGAGCAATATGTGGTGCGTTTCCTGTTTGCTTGAGAGATTAACATATCTCTGGCTAGGATTCCACATAGAGTGAAAATAGTGTGCAATACCCAGTTGTGGAGCTCCCACTTGTTGTCGATTGCAAAATGTCTGGGGAGGAAGTCTGCAATCACATTTTGCTTCCCCAGAAGGTATACTGCCAATAGCGTGATTCGATTGGTGATATACCAGTTCCAGAGACTGATTCCGCACACAGGGAGACTGATCTCACTTCTTCCTGCTTGTTGATGTAGAAGATAGTCGTAACAACTGTCATTATAAGAACATAGCGAGCGTGGATGAATGAAAGAAAGGACTCACATGTCTTCCAATATCCTGCTCACAACTCCAGGATATTGATGTGGATCCTGGACTCTCAAGATGTCCAGATACCTTGTGCTGTGGCTGCTCACGTGGGCTTCCCAACCTAATGGGGATCTATAATAATGGTCCTGTCAGGAGAGGAAGGGAGAAAGGGGATGCCCACTCATACCTGATAAGGATTTGTCCACCATAGCAGGGAAGACACCACTTTGACTGGAACTGTTACCATGAGGTTCATGGGATGGTGGTTTGAAGAGGTGAAGTCATGGGAATGGGGTGTCACAGGTGAATGAGGCCATATGACACAGGAGAGAGACAGACATATCATTGACTGGTACTCAGGGGAAAGAAATCGAGGCAGTTGACAAATATATTTACCTGGGTCAGCAATTGAGCAGAGACAACTCATTTGAAGGGGAATGCAGGAGGAGAAAGGCAGAGTGGGCAAGTTTCAACAAAATAAAGATGTGTACAACAGATGATGAACTGCCCATGAAGAAAAGAAAAGAAAAGAAAAGAAAAGGTTACTCACCTTGTGCAGTAACTGACGTTCTTCGAGATGAGTGTCCCTGTGGGTGCTCCACTCTAGGTGTTGGTGCGCCCCTGTGCCTTTGATGGTAGATTTTTTGCAGCAGTACTCGTAGCGGCCACGCATGCTTAGAACCTGTCACTCACTCTGAGTATGTCACTAGTGACCATGCGCGGCCGATACCCTCAGTTCCTTCTCTACAACGGAGGCTACTCCAACTCCGAAGTAGAGGGGAGGAGGGTGGGTAGTGGAGCACCCACAGGGACACTCATCTCGAAGAACGTCAGTTACTGCACAAGGTGAGTAACCTCCTCTTCTTCTTCGAGAGATGTCCCTATGGGTGCTCCACTCTAGGTGACTTCAAAGCAGTGCATCTCAAGGAGGTAGGGACTTCGGATCTGACAGGAATGCTGTAGACAATACTGCCCTGCCTAATCTAGTGTCAGAGAGAGGGCCTTGAGTAAGGGCATAGTGAGTAACGAATGTATGATGGGAGGACCAGGTGGCCGCCCTACAAATGTCAGACAAGGGTACTTTGCGTAGGAAGGCTACCAAGGTAGATACAGATCTAGTGGAGTGTGTCCTGATCAATGCTGGAGGTGTAATGTTCTTTATCTGATAACAGAGGCATACCCATTTCGAAAGCCTCTGGGTAGAGATAGCCACACCCTTGGAACGGTCTGTGATGGAGACAGAGTCTAGGAGAGTTCCTGAAGGGTTTAGTTCTGTCCAGATAAAAGGATAAGGCCCTACGCACATCAAGTGTGTGCACTGTGGCCTCGAAGGAGTTTGCCTGTGGTTTCGGGAAGAAAGTTGGTAGGTGTATTGGTTCACTGAGGTGAAATGAAGTATGAACTTTTGGAAGGAATTTCGGGTGTAAACGTAGAGTAACTTTGTCCTTGAAGAACAGCGTATATGGTGGATCTGCCATAAGGGCTGCTATCTCGCCTGCCCGTCTGGCGGAGGTATTGGCCACCAAAAAGGCTGTTTTCATCGAGAGGTGCAAAAGGGAGCAGGTGGGTAAGGGCTCAAAGGGTTGATGAGTTAAACAGGACAATACTAGGTGAAGATCCCATGGAGGGATAGGTGGCTTAATGTCTGGATATAGAGTTTGGAGTCCCTTCAGGAAACGTTTGGTGATGGGATGAGTGAAGGAGGTATTGTCAACTGTGCTATGAAAGGTTGTGATGGCAGCTAAGTGGACTCTAATAGAGCTGAATGACAGGCCAGACTGCTTAATGTCCAATAGATAATCAAGTATGCAGGGGAGAGGTGCAGAGGTAGGAGACAGTTGTTTGGTTAAGCACCATTTTGTGAATCTTTTCCATTTCCGGAGGTAGGTGGTACGGGTGGATTGCGTTCTGCTGTGTAGAAGTAACCTCTGTACTTGGTCGGAACAGTCTAGTTCTCGTTGGGAGAACCATGCAGGTACCAAGCTTTGAGGTGAAGCATGGAGAGATTGGGGTGGAGAAGCTGGCCGTGCTGCTGTGATAAGAGGTTGGGGATGAGAGGTAGGGAGACCGGCGGTTGAATTGACATTCTGGTGAGGAATGGGAACCATGGTTGTCTCGGCCATGAGGGTGCGATCAAGATTATCCTGGCACGATCCGTTCGTATCTTCGTGAGTACCCTGTTGAGCAATGGTATTGGGGGAAAAGCATAAACGAGGGGCCGGTGCCAGGAGATCATGAATGCATCCCCTAGGGAATGTTTGCCCAGTCCCACCCTGGAACAGAAGTTAAGGCATTTCGTGTTTTCCGGGGTTGCGAAGAGATCTATGGTTGGGTAGCCCCAAGTGCGAAATATGTTGAGAATGACTCTGTTGTCTATCTCCCATTCGTGTTCTGAAGGAAAACGTCTGCTTAGCTCGTCAGCAGTGGTGTTCAGCACACCAGGGATGTGGGCAGCTGATATCTGGATGCGGTTCGCAAGGCATCAGTTCCAGAGTTTCATGGCCTCTGAACAAAGAGAGTGGGAACGAGCCCCCCCCTTGTCTGTTGACGTAGAACATGCAGGCAATGTTGTCTGTCATTATGCGTACATGCTGATTCTTGATTAGTGGGAGGAAGCAACGACAAGCATTCTGGATAGCTCGAAGTTCTAGAACGTTTATGTGTAAGGAGGTTTCGGAGTGAGACCATAGCCCGCGGGCTGTTCAGTGAGAAATATGGGCTCCCCAGCCGGTGAGGGATGCATCGGTCGTCATCATCACAGTTGGTGGAGTCTGGAGGAAGGGGACTCCAGAACAGAGGTTGTTGGGGACTGTCCACCATATGAAAGAGTCCTTGACGCGGTAAGGTATGGTTAACTGCTTCTTTATTGAGTGCATGTTCAGTTTGTAAACCGTAGCCAGCCAAGCTTGGAAGCACCTCATGTGGAGACGTGCATTCTGGACCATGAAAGTGCACGACGACATGTGCCCCAGTAGTTGGAGGCAGTCTCGGGCGGCTACTCGAGGGCTGCTGTGAAGCCTTGTAGCCAGCAGTTTTATGGTATTGAATCGGTCGGGTGGGAGGGATGCCCGTCCGGTTCTGGAATCGAGAGTCGCTCCTATAAAGTCCAGGTGTTGGGTAGGACTTAATGTGGATTTGTTTTCGTTTATTTGCAGGCCCAGGGATTGAAAGCACTCGATGGTGATCTTTGTGAATTGGAGGGCCTCGGTGTATGTGGAGGCCTTGAGGAGGCAACTGTCTAGGTAAGGAAATATTATAACCCCTTGTTTCCTGAGGTAGGCCGTAACTACCGCTAGGAGCTTGGAGAAAACTTGAGGGGCAGCAGAAAGGCCAAATGGTAGGACTCTGCATTAGTAATGTGTCGAGCCAAGGGTAAAACGAAGAAAACGTCTGTGGGCTGGGTGGATAGTGATGTGAAAATAAGCATCTTGTAGGTCAAGGGATGAAAACCAGTCGCCCTGCTCCAGGGCTGGAATTATGGTGGTGAGAGTAAACATCTTGAACTTTTGTTTCTTGACCAATTTGTTGAGCCTCCTGAGGTCGAGGATCGGCCGCCATCCTCCAGTTTTCTTCTGTGTTAGGAAACAAGGGGAGTAGAATCCTTTCCCCTTGTGGCATTCGGGCATGAGTTCGATAGCTCCCAGGTGAAGGAGATGTTGTACTTCCTGCGGGAGGTGTGGCTCGTGAAAGGTGTCCCTGAAGAGGGAAGGGGAGGGTGGGTGGATAGGAGGTAAAGAGAGGAAAGGGATGGAATACCCCGTTGTGATGACCTCTAGAACCCACTTGTCGGTGGTAATATTCTGCCATTGGTGTAAAAATGGCTGTAGACGGTGTCCAAAGATAGTTGTGGGGAGTGCATACGCTGGAGTTGGGACAACGTTTACGAGACCCTCGACCAAAGGTTCAAATTTGCTTATTATTTTGAGGAAGTTGGGGCATCCCAGAGGAATTGGGGCGACGCCGCTGGTATCTGGGCCTCTGGTGTTGGTGTTGGTGTTGTTGTTGATCCTGAGATCTCGGGAAGTGCTGAGTATATGAGGGGTAGCGCGGGCGGTGGTAAGGTTGATATCTGTACTGTCGCCTTCTGTTTGTAGAGGTTTGGATACCTAAGGACCGAAGAGCTGCCCTTGAGTCCTTCATGGAGTGAAGCACCTCATTAGTGGTGGAAGCAAAGAGTTTGTCACCATCAAAAGGAAGATCCTCTATGGTGCTCTGAACCTCACGAGGAAAGAGAGAAGATGAAAGCCATGATCCTCAGCGCATGGCCACCGCCATAGCGGTGGATCTTGCCGCAGTATTGGCTGAATCCAGAGCTGCTTGGAGAGCCGTGCGGGATATGATTTGGCCCTCGGAGACTAAAGTTGTAAACTGTTGTTTCTTGTTGTCTGGGATGTGTTCAATAAAGTCCATGAACTTGTTGTAGTTTCTATGGTCGTACTTTGCTAGAATTGCGGTATAGTTGGCAATTCGAAATTGTAACGTTGAAGAGGCATACACCTTACGACCCAGATCTAGGCGTTTGCCTTTGTTGGCCAGGGTATGGCGGAAATACTGTTGTTTGTTTCTCTGATTGGCTGCGTCCACTACCAATGAGTTTGGAACAGGATGTGAGAAAAGGAATTCACAGCCCTTTGAGGGAATGAAGTATTTATGGTCTGCTTGTTTGCAGGTAGGCTGGCTTGTGGCTGGAGTCTGCCAGATGGATTTAGCTGGTTCCAAAAGGGCTGGATTAATTGGTAATGCCAATCTGGATGACGAAGATGGTTGCAGGATGTCCGTTAGCTCATGTTGTTGGTCAGGTACTTCCTCCAGATTGATTCTAAGCTCACTGGCAACTCTTTTGAAGAGATCTTGGAATCCTGAAAAATCGTCTGATGCTGGGGGAGGGGAAGGAAGTAACGCCTCCTCAGGTATTGGACCAGTTGATACGTCAGGTAATACTGGATCAGGAGGTGGAATTAATTGATCCTGAGTATGGGAGGGTGCCACCAAGTGAGTCATAGGATTCGGATGTTCACGTCTAGTCTGAGTAGAGTAGCGTACATGCTGCTGAGGGAAAGACAGCCACGGTGTCCAATACTGCCACGGTGATGGAAAAGGCATAGGTGGTGCCATCCAGGGGTTAACACACCAGGAGGCGGGATCTTGAGGGTGGTTTGGGACAATTTTCCTGTTTCCGCGTGTGACAGGACTCTGAGGGTAGAACTGCGATTGTCCTGGAACATCACCCTGTAGTTCATACTCCTCCTCACTGGAGGAAGGCTGCTCAGACCCTGAATTATTTGTCAGGAAGAAGGCATCCCCAAGAAATGGTGATTGCAGTGTAGGAGACACTAGGAGGTCACTTGAGTGGGTAAACTGCAGCGCTGGGGCAGCCAGAGGCGAAGGCTGATATAAATCCTGTGAGGGAACCTGGGCTAACACCGGAGTTCTTAATCTTGGCTCCGTGCCAGGCAGCGATAGTAATGCCGGTGCTGCAGGTAGTGCCGTGCTATTAATAGCAGGCTGCGGTGCCTCAGCAGGTGCCTGAGTTGTTGGTGCCGCATTCATCGCGGTGCCAATAGGTGCCATAATCGAGGCAGGCAACTGAAAGCCTGTCGCCTCGGCACCAGAGCCTCGCGCTGCCGCCGAAAGCACAGGCGGGTTTAGCGCGGTACTGGAGGAGCCCGGCTTGTCAAACGTACTCAGGCGGGGAAACACCGGTAAGGAGACCGTGGATCGGACAGCGGAGGGTTTGTCAGTAAAGTTTTGTGTAGCTTTTGGGTGCTCCTGTTTAGTTGTTTTCTTCAGCTTTTTTGAAGGATTAGAGCCGAGTCTGAGATCAGAGGCAGAGTCCGTGCCGGGGTCTGAGGCGGACTGCAGGGATTTTTGAAGCAAGATAAGTTTTAGCTTCAACTGTCTATCCTTCCTCGCTCTGGAACTTAACTTAGCGCAGTGAGTGCATTTTGGGGGAATATGAGTCTCCCCCAAGCATTTTATACACTGGGGGTGACCATCCGAGAGAGGGATAGCATCCTTACAGGAAGAGCAGCGCTTGAAGCCTGTGGAGCTAGGCATATCTGAAGCGGCTGAAAGAAAATTTTTTTTTTTTTATATATAGAATGAAGAAAGGTAGGTAACATTAACAACTAACTAACAGGAAAAAAACTGTCTAACTATAATATTTTGAGATAGGAAACAAAATCTGAAGGAGTCTGCTGAGCTCCGTCTCAAGCCAGGGGCGGTAGAGAAGGAACTGAGGGTACCGGCCGCGCATGCTCACTAGTGACATACTCAGAGTGAGTGACAGGTTTCTAAGCATGCGTGGCCGCTACGAATACTGCTGCAAAAAATCTCCGATCAAAGGTGCAGGGGCGCACCGACACCTAGAGAGGAGCACCCACAGGGATATCTCTTGAAAAAGAACTGTTTAACTTCACTGTTCTGCCAGCAATTATATATGGAGCAGAAAGCTGGTCAACAATGAAAGCTGAGGAAGAAAAATTCGCTGTCACCCAGCAAGCAGTGGAAAGGCAAATGTGTAAGATATCACTCCGTGATCATATACTGAATGAGGAGATCAGAAGGCGTACAGAGGTGACTGATGTAGTGCAGGTGATGTACGATGCAAAGTGAAGATGGGCAGGTCATGTAGTCCGCAGGCAAGACAACAGGTGGACAACCTGCATCAATGACCGGATCCCCAGAGACCACAAGTGACCACTGGGCAGACTGAAAATGCATTGGACCAATCCAATGACAAAACTCTTTGGCCAGAAATGGAAAGACTGTGCTCGCAACAAAATAGAATGGTGTGGCGTCAACTTGGATTCATGGAAGGATGGATGAGGACAAGCTGGACAAAGGCAACAAAGATAATTCATGGATTGTTTGTCATCTGAACTATGGTATTGTTCATGATCTGAAACCTGTTTTTGGCCCAGTATGCTCTTGCGGTGATAAGAATTCAAGGTGGAGCCACTGAAGTCCAGAGATTGTGTGGGGCTGAGAACAGATTTTTCAGCATTCATGCTGACTTCCAGTGAGGACAAGAGGTGTAGTATCATAGAAGTTGATGCGTAGGCTTCCTGCTGGGACTTGGTGACAAACAGCCAGTCGTCAAGGTACGGAAAGACGACAAGACCATGAGCTGCTACTACCAAGAATATCTTGGTAAAGGCTCTGGGTCCAGTTGCTATTCCAAAAGGAAACACCCTATACTGAAAATGATCAGAACCCACCATGACTCTGAGGAAGTGTCTAGGAGCGGGATAAATGTCTATGTGAAAGTGGGCATGATTCATGTTGAGAGCTGTAAACCACATGCCCTTTTCTCAAGCTGGGATTATAGATACCAATCTGACCATGTGAAATCTGAGTTTACAAATGAAGTGGTTGAGTTGGTGGAGGTTGAGGACTGGTCTCCAACAGCCCTTCTTTTTGGATACAAGGAAGTAAGTTGAGAAAAACCCTGTCCTTTGGTATTGAAGAGGGACATGTTCTATCACTCCTCATTTCAATAAAGAGTTCACCTCTTGTTTGAGAATATTCTTGTGAGAGCAGCCCCGAAGCAGGGAGAGGGATTTTGGAGAAGGTAGGGATGTAAACTCTACCATAATGCCAGAGTGGATGACATTCAGCATCCACTTGTCCATGGTTATTGCACTCTAGGTACTGGAGAAGAGTATTAGATGAACCCCAAGTGGTGGTGGGAGTCCGGAGGTCCTGGCTGTGGTCAAAAGAGTATATGAACATGGCATTCTCAATTAGGAGTAGAAAGGTTATTTTACCTCTTCATTTTGCATTGGTGAAACCACTGCTGGATTTTGTCCAGTTCTGGTGTCCAAAATTCAAAAAGGGTGATAAATTAGAGATGCTTCAGAGAAGAACCATGAAAATTATTTAAACAATTAGAAACCCTGCCTTATAGTGAAAGACTCAAGGAGTTCAATTTATTTAGTTAACAAAGAGAAAGTTAAGGGATGATTTGATCACAGTCTATAAACACCTACATGGGAAACAAATATTTAATAATGGGTTGTTCAGTCTAGCAGAGGAACATATTACATGATTCAATGGCTGTAAATTGAAACTAGACAGACCGTAAATGAGGTGCTTTTTTTCTTTTTTTTTTTTTGTAATAAACAGCAAGGGTAATTAATCAATGGAAACATTTACCAAGGGTTGTGCTGGATTCTCCATCACTGGCAATTTTCAGTTAAGACTGGGGAAAACATTTTAAACTACACTGATGATCTGGGGAATCTGTTTCTACAACTTACAAATTCTGGTTGACCTTGTGAAATTGTGCTTATGAGAACTGTTGTATCATCTAATTCCACATCTATAAAAATCCCATCTATAAAAAGGGAAATAAAAACAACCCAGGAAACTACAGACGAGTTAGTTTAACTTCTGTGCCAGGGAAGATAATGGAGCAAGTAATTAAAGAAATCATCTGCAAACACTTGGAAGGTGTAAGATGATAGGGAACAGCTAGCACAGATTTGTAAAGAACAAATGGTGTCAAACCAATCTGATAGCTTTCTTTGATAGTATAATGAGCCTTGTGGATAAGGGAGAAGTGGTGGATGTGGTATACCTAGACTTTAGTAAGGCATTTGATATGGTCTCGCATGATATCTTTACCGATATACTAGGCAAATACAATTTAGATAGGGCTACTATAAGGTGGGCGCATAACTGGCTGGATAACCGTACTCAGAGAGTAGTTATTAATGGCTCCCAATCCTGCTGGAAAGGTATAACAAGTGGGGTTCCGCAGGGGTCTGTTTTGGGACCGGCTCTGTTCAATATCTTCATCAACGACTTAGATGTTGGCATAGAAAGTACACTTATTAAGTTTGCAGACGATACCAAACTGGGAGGAATTGCAACTGCTTTGGAGGACAGGGTCAAAATTCAAAATGATCTGGACAAATTGGAGAAATGGTCTGAGGTAAACCGGACGAAGTTCAATAAAGACAAATGCAAAGTGCTCCACTTAGGAAGGAACAATCAGTTTCACACATACAGAATGGGAAGAGACTGTCTAGGAAAGAGTATGGCAGAAAGAGATCTAGGGGTCATAGTGGACCGCAAGCTAAATATGAGTCAACAGTGTGATACTGTTGCAAAAAAAGCAAACGTGATTCTGGGATGCATTAACAGGTGTGTTGTGAACAAGACACGAGAAGTCATTCTTCTGCTCTACTCTGCGCTGGTTAGGCCTCAACTGGAGTATTGTGTCCAGTTCTGGGCACTGCATTTCAAGAAAGATGTGGAGAAATTGGAGAGGGTCCAGAGAAGAGCAACGAGAATGATTAAACGTCTTGAGAACATGACCTATGAAGGAAGGCTGAAAGAATTGGGTTTATTTAGTTTGGAAAAGAGAAGACTGAGAGGGGACATGATAGCAGTTTTCAGGTATCTAAAAGGGTGTCATCAGGAAGAGGGAGAAAACTTGTTCACCTTAGCCTCTAAGGATAGAACAAGAAGCAATGGGCTTAAACTGCAGCATGGGAGATTTAGGCTGGACATTAGGAAAAAGTTCCTAACTGTCAGGGTAGTTAAAACACTGGAATAAATTGCACAGGGAGGTTGTAGAATCTCCATCTCTGGAGATATTTAAGAGTAGGTTAGATAAATGTCTATCAGGGATGGTCTAGACAGTATTTGGTCCTGCCATGACGGCAGGGGACTGGACTCAATGACCTCTCGAGGTCCCTTCCAGTCCTAGAGTCTATGAATCTATTTATGTGTCTCCACCAATGCTGACAAAGCTTCAAACACACCTCTTCCAGACCAGGGACAATGGAGACACATTAACCTTAACAACTGTACTTTGACTAGTCTATAAGTATGCTAAGGAGGCTATTGTAGCTGGGAGAGGCTACTTCCTCCTACTTGTCTGCAGTGGGCTGTTTGGAGAGTGGACAATTCCCAAACAAGACAAAAGAAACAGAGGTGACAAAGGATGGGTTAAAAAAATCCAAAAAAACTGGCAGAAGACTCATAGGGCCACTGGATGTTTTGGGCAGTACAAGGAAGACGGGTGGACAGGCCAAGGTCAAGGAAGATGAGCTAGGGAAAGAAGGCTTTATGTTTCAGAAGACAAGCCAGGCTTTGCAGCATAAGGATCCTGGAACTAGGCAAATAAAAAGCTTGACTGTCTACCAAAAACATATTGTTGCTGGGGGCAATGCCTGCCCAGTGACATTGTTAAATGGTCGCAGTATTCTAACCATGCAAATGTAGCTGTGGTGGGGCGACTGCCCCACCCCAGTAAAGAGGGGTTAAAAGCAGCCTGGGAGAGGCCTTCAACTGGGAAAGCTCGGCTGATTAAGGAAGCAGCTGCAGCTGTGACCAGCTCAATCAGCCCCCAGCTGGCCCTTAAAAGAGGGCAGTGGGCCAGGAGCTAAAAGGCACTCTCTCTAGCTGTTGAGAGAGAAGGACCTGGCTGCCTGGGAAGCTGAGAAGGGTATCCAGGGTGGAGCAGTGCTGAGGAAGGCCAGAGGGAGCTGGGGAGCTCCGGTCTAGCAAAGCCCCAGGCTACAGGCCTGGTTAAGGGCCCACAAAGCTGTACTGGGGCTGCAGAGAGGCAGCCCAGAGACAGGCAGAGGCAGCTGGTCCAAACCCCCGTGCCAAGGATGACTGGTTTACAGACTGCAGTCTGCCCCAGGGAGCATGGACTAGATAAGGACTGGCAGTAGCCACTGAGGCAAGGTGGGGATAGGGGGTTGGGGGTTCCCTTGGGTGAGGAGACACAAAGTGTGGGTTACTGCAGAAGGCAGAACTCCGAGAAAAGGGGCACCAGGGTCCGGGAGGGACACGGTGGCCAGTGGTAGGCAAAACACCGGCCTACAGAGGGTACACTGGGTTGGAAAGAGATAATTCCAGAGATGACCAGCAGGAGGCGCCGTGATGGTGAGTCATCACCCCCGCCCCGCTACAATAGCATAATCATTTGTCGTTTAAATAAAAATTAGAATGAATGGCCAAACGAGGTTCTACCTGTCTCTTACAAATAATCAGTTAAATTAATCTCATGGAAAAATGAGAACAATATAAGACCCTGTGGCACTTCAAATACAGATCAACTATTACTAACACCCCCTCTCCTGCCTTCTATCCAATTGTATTTGATCCCTATTTTTGGTTGGGCAACCTCAGAGTAAAACAAAACCTCCAAAAAAAACAAACATATTTCTATACCTAGACCTACAACTCAAAGTGCCTATGGCAAAATGATCCAATATATTTGATCACCGAACCAAGTTACCCCAGGGATAACAGCACAATCCCCTCCTAGAGGCCCTATACACAATGGAGTTTACGACCTCACTGTTGGATCAGGACATCCTGATGGTGCAGCTGCTATCAAGGGTTTTGTTTGTTCAACGATTAACAGTCCTACGTGATCTGAGTTCAGACCGGAGTAATCCATGTCAGTTTCTATCTATAACTGAGCCTTTTCTACTACAAAAGGACCAAAAAGGCAAGGCTTATATCTCAAAACAAGCCTTCCTTTATATTAGTGAAATCAACTTTAATAATAAGAACAACAAATAACCAAGCCCCTCCAAAAGGGTCAAATTGGGGTGGCAGAGCCAGATATCAATGCAAAAAGCCTAAACCCTGTACTTAGGGGTTCAACTCCCCTCTCTAACTATGAAAATGCTACCCTCTAGTTTAATATCCCCACTCATGTATATAATCCCAATCCAAATTGCTGTAGCAAAACTAAACTAAGTGATTGGACAGTAAATGGCAAATGAAATTTAATGTGGATAAATATAAAGTAATACACACTGGAAAAAATAACCCCAACTATACATACAACATGATGGGGGCTAATTTAGCTACAACTAATCAGGAAAGAGATCTTGGAGTCATCGTGGATAGTTCTCAGAAGACGGCCATGCAGTGTGCAGCGGCAGTCAAAGCAGCAAACAGGATGTTAGGAATCATTAAAAAGGAGATAGAGAATAAGACGGAAAATATATTATTGCCCTTATATAAATCCATGATATGCCCACATCCCAAATACTGCATACAGATGTGGTCTCCTCATCTCAAAAAAGATATACTGGCATTAGAAAAGGTTCAGAGAAGGGCAACTAAAATGATTAGGGTTTTGGAACGGGTACCATATGAGGAGAGATTAAAGAGGCTAGGACTTTTCAGCTTGGAAAAGAGGAGACTAAGGGGGGATATGATAGAGGTATATAAAATCATGAGTGGTGTGGAGAAAGTGAGTAAGGAAAAGTTATTTACTTGTTCCTATAATATAAGAACTAGGGGCCACCAAATGAAATTAATGGGCAGCAGGTTTAAAACAAATAAAAGGAAGTAGTTCTTCACACAGCGCACAATCAACCTGTGGAACTCCTTGCCTGAGGTGGTTGTGAAGGCTAGGACTGTAATAGGGTTTAAAAGAGGACTAGATAAATTCATGGAGGTTAAGTCCATTAATGGCTATTAGCCAGGACAGGTAAGGAATGGTGTCCCTAGACTCTGTTTGTCAGAGGGTGGAGATGGATGGCAGGAGAGAGAACACTTAATCATTACCTGTTAGGATCACTTCCCTGGGGGCACCTGGCATTGGCCACTGTCCGTAGACAGGATACTGGGCTGGATGGACCTTTGGTCTGACCCAGCATGGCCATTCTTATATTCTAGCTTTCTTCACCCTAGTTGAACGAAAAGACCTAGGATATACAACTACGAAAAGACATCGTAGGCTCATATGGACTACCAGAGTAGCAGATGGCGTAAAACTATTTATTAAAGAGCCAATCTATCCATTAAGATTATCCTTTGCACTATTCACCCTGGCCCCAATCCTAGCCCTCTTACTAGCCCTATCAATTTGACTCCCACTACCACTACCTTTTCCACTAGCCGACCTTAAATTTAGGCCTCCTATTCCTAATTTCCCCCTTCAGTTTCATAGTCTACTCCAACCTCTGATCAGAGTGAGCCTCAAACTCCAAATATGCCCTAATAGAGGCCTGACGAGTAGCAGCCCAAACCGTCTCATACAAAGTAACCCTCAGAATTTCTCTAATCGTATTTTCAGGAGCATTTAATATACAAACATTAGAACCACACAAGAACCAACATATCTTATCTCCTCTTCCTGACCACTAACAACATGATACACCTTCACACGAGCAGAAGCTAATCGAACACCATTCAACCTCATTGAGGGAGAATTTGAATTAGTATCAGGATACAATGTTGAATATGCCGCTGGTCCATTCACCTTATTCTTTTCTATCAGAATAAGCCAACATCCTAATAATAAATACCCTTACTGCTATCCTATTCCTCAACCCAGCCTCCCTTAACAACACACCTTAATTATTCTCCCTCTCATTAACATCAAAAGTCATACTACTTTCAGCAGAATTCCTATGAATCTGAGCCTCATACCCATGATTTCGATATGACCAACTAATGCATCTCCTATGAAAAAACGTCTTCCCAGTCACCTTAGCACTATGCCTTTGACATATATCAATACCAATTGCCTTCTCAGGACTGATTCTCAACCAGGGGTCTTCTCAGGACTCCTATCCATACCACAGGACATGTGCCTGAAATTAAAGGATCACCTTGATAGGGTGAATAAGAGGCTAAAATCCTCTTATTTCCTTAGAAAAACAGGATTTGAACCTATACTAGAGAGCGCAAAACTCCCCATATTTCCATTATACTATATCCTAGTAAAGTCATCTAACTAAGCTCTTGGGCTCATATCCCAAAAATGTTGGTTAAAATCCTTCTTCTACTAGTGAATCCACACACAAGGGTAATTATTACTTCAAGCCTAATTATAAGACCCCTACTTACAATCTGCAGCAATAATTGAATTCTAGCATGAACTGGACTAGAAATTGATGGCTAGCCATCATTCCACTAATTGCCCAACAAGACCATCCATGAGCAACTGAGGCTGCCACCAATACTTCTTAATTCAAACAACCACTTCAACACTAATCCTAGTCTCTAGCATTATTAATGCCTGAACACTAGGACAATAAAACATTACATAACTAACCAATGACATCTCATGCACAATTCTCACTGCATTCCTAGCTATCAAAGTAGGACTAGCTCCATTCCACTTCTGACTACCAGAATTACTACAAGGAACCACCACAACAAGTCCTAATCCTATCCACTTGACAAAAACTAGCCCATTATCCCTACTAGTAATAACTGCCCAATCCCTAAGCATACCCATCCTGTTAAACACTAGGGCTAACATCCACCCTAGTCAGCGGATGAGGCAGATTAAACCAAACCCAACTATACAACCATCACACCACTACCAAATTCAACTAACTATTCACAACAATGATGCCATAAAACTAACCAAAAACTTTATCTAGCCCCAATAATCATACTCTCCACTACTCTTCTTCCCATCATACCCACCCTATTAACTATCCTCTAGAAACTAACATTTTTTTAAATGTTGGCTAGTGTGAAATAGACTTTTCTGTACTGCTACTTTAACAGGAAGACGTGTGTGTCATTTTTATGGCAACAAAGACAACTGCTAGCTATACATTTAAAAACAAAGATTTCTTCTTGTCCTCAAGTACTCTTTTTTTCAACAGAGGAGAATGCTAATTGAAATAAAATTCACAATACCTAGGTCAATTTATGATGTCCTAAAGTTATATCAAAGTAAGATTAACATTAGAAATTCATTCAAATTCAACAGGATATGCTTCTAATATTCCTAAATGTTTATGACAGAGCACTACTAGAGTTTTACCTCTGTTAAATCCTAGCTGGTGTTAAACCTCTCTATGTACTTTCACAATATGGAAATACAATACTAAAGAGGCAACTGTGACTCTCTTATGCCTTTGAACTGTAGTGTCTGTTGGTAACTTTACATTTCTTTCATTAGGGTATAGTATAATGCAATCAGAGAATCACTTGTAGTATGAAACACTCTCCACTGTCTATATCAAATCCCCTTAATATTTATTTATTATAAATTATGGAGTGAAGAGCATGGTAAGAATTAAAAGCCGCTGTTACTACAGGCTTTCTTCTGATAATTGACAGAAACTAAGTAAATGTATACATTTCATGATATAGCTGAGTTAAATCAAAATGAGTTGTAGAAAAGCTACTGCCAAGAACTTGTTCCCACTTTAATATCTATTTAATTCTATAGAAAATATTTAACTTTGCAGTTTGGCAGATATTAAAACTACAGAAACTGAGACATTTCAACTCTTGAATTCACTTGTTTCCTGACCATTGCAACTGGAATGGAGGCCAATTCTAATAAGTCTTTAGGCCTGTAAACTAGGATGGTGACTCCTGCTCATTAAAGTCAGTAGGATTACTTGTGTTAATAAGGTAAGCAGGATTTGGTCCAAAAAGTTACAATACCAGCAACAAGCAGGAATTACTTAAAACTAAGAGGATTTCCCCATCAAAGGAAAAGTAGCTTCTGCTGTATGATAGATCTAGTGTTGCATATTCATACAGCTGGAAGCTCCAGTGATAAGTGAGAACAAAGTGATGTGTAAGTGTAACGCCAGTGTCTCATAACTTCAGTTATTGGTACATTGGCTTCCACCAGTACTGACTAATAAACTTGTTCACATACCATTGGATCAGAAATAGTCAAAGAAATTCATCTGGGTAGGGAAGCAAGAAGACAAGTGAAGGGGAGAGACCTGGGAATAAATACAGTAGAAATGGAAAAAAAACTTTTAAAAAGAGAATTATTGACAAAAAATGAAATAGCATTCTGAAAGGGCAAGTGCATAAACTGTTACCTTCTACTGAGCTATGAGTAAAGTAATAGTGTGCCAGCCACATTCATATTGGAACCAAGAGGTAAGGAATCCTACCTTTGTCTGCTCTGGTAATCAAAAGGTCCAAAGCTTCCAGCACATGCATCTGCTTCACCTGGAGAGTTTTATCAAATACTTGCACTGATGACTGGCCATCTAGAAAGGAAACATGACCCCCAATTAGAACACATTTTTGACACAACAATTTGCTGCCCAGTGATTTTAAAGCATCTTGTTTCTTGTAACAAAAATGTGGTTATTTTTCTGTGAAAATGAGGCATCTGGCATACTGCCACTTTAAATACAGTACCAAAGATGGCAGTTTCTTCTTAGAAGGAGTTACCACTGATATGAATCCCATAGCAAGAACAGAGCCTAAAAGGAACAGTTTTTGGAAAGTCTGAGAAAAATTGCTGAGAACCAACTACCCCCAATATCACATTCCTCAAAATCATGACTGCCATATATGGCATTCTAGGGAAGAGGCAAGAGTCACAAAATCAGTGCTAGGGAGGAAACAGGCTTGGATGACTACATAAATGGTACACAGCCACCTTTGGCCTTATGCTCAGTTGAAGAATCAAGGACTGTGAAGTACAAGCAGGTTGCATGGACACCTCTTGAGCTTGGATTTGGCTTAATAAAAAGTCCTCTCAGACAATCATGAAAAGAGCATCTGAAACCAATAAAATATTCAGAAGTCTGCATTAAAACAGAGCTCCCAAGATTATCTGATTTGCCTAGTTTTAGTGCAGAGCAAATTTTTGCAGCTAAGTTATAAAAGCCCTGACAATAAGGATATATAGTAACAGATGTGGACTTTAAACTATCTTAAGTAGTGAAGAGCTGCTAACATCCTCATAGGCACCACAGATTGAAACTGTCAGGTACAAAAATATTGACCTGTAAACAAATGCTGGATCATTCACTAACCGTCTATTAGCAGGACACCAACATCTGTAGAAACTAGCAAGGACTGGCCCCAAGAATCCGCACAAACAACTTCATGAGGAAAATTACTGCAGAAACAATGGGACTCCCACGGCTGTGAAACGACATAAGCAGTGTATAGTAAATACACTAGGAAATACAAAGTTTATCAACAGAGAAAATTTAAAGTACAATGTCTGAAAAGTAACTCATGGACATCTTTGGCAGGACAGAATGCTCAAAGCTGCACTTTTGGAGTTAAAAATATCAGACTGGTCTGTTTGCCAGGAGAGGCAAAAATTCTCTCAGTCAGTTTGGGAGGTTAATAAATATAAGCTACATTTGTGTGACTGGGGCACTGAATCTCCTTTTGGGAAAAAGGTCATATCTTGCAGGTGCAGGAAGAGACAGCACTTGGTATTCAGAATGTTCTTTCGCTTCAAGATAAACCATCTGGAGTAAATTTCCAGAAGTATGGGAGGTCAGCAGCTTGACTCTACTGAGTGTGACATGTAGCAGATAACCAGTCAAACACTTTGAAAACACCTCCTCTGCGTTTCTACTTCAGAAATAATGTTCAGATCCAGAATGTATGTTTACTAACATTCATATGGAATTTCCTTATGCTCTATGGTCCAGATTGTGGCATTTAGTCACTGGCATGTGCTAGTGGTGGTGCAAAGCTGCCCTTCCAAGTAGCTCCAGCAGGAATTATGCAGGGGAAGTGCACATGCTGTACCAGCACTTTAGATGACTCAACTTTCTCTACCGGACCAGCTTCATGGGCTGGTGCAGAAAGGTGCCAGACCATGGCACCACCTTCTCTCTAACCTCTTCAGGATGCTGTACGTCCCTGGGGCATAGACTGTGCAGTCCCTGCATTTCTCCAAGCACAGGGACTGCTTCTGCACCTGACCTCTGTGCAGGTGCACAGAGGTCAGGTGCAGAAGCAGTCCCTGTAGTGCTCCTTTCACTTTCCACTCCTGCATAGCCACACTATGGCCAGGAAAAATCTGGCCCTTTATTAGAAACAACAATGCAATTTGATTTTATTTGCATGAAGCAAAAGTTACACGTATCACATAAATGTACACAAAAATCAACTGGCATTTTCATTTACCTCTCCACCCAAACAAAAGTGGGATTGCTGAAATCAGCTTTAAGTTCAGAAATAGTTTCCATACCCATCCATTTACTGGGCCTTGTCTGCAGAACCATTTTGATATTATGCACCGATACATGGATCAATATGTCAATGTTTTCTCTTGTACTGAATCAAATTATATATACGCATTACAAGATTTGGAATGTAGTCCCATATTCAGTAGAACCTGGAAAGCCATAATTTTGAGCAAACTTTGCACATTATCGTGTATAAATGTCCACTCACCTCCTTTTTATAGAGGCTTGTGGTTGCTGAACTAGTTAGGGCATCTCCTCTCACAATGGTTTTCAGTTTCAGTGCCTTAAACAAGACAGATATTTCATTTAAAATGTGTTCTTAATTGGTAACACCATATCTATAAATAAATACTAAAGATATGGAGACTGACGATTGGGGAAGGGAGGGAAGCAATTTCAGACTATAATTACAATAGATCCAACTCTGAATTTCTGTGCCATATTACGTAATTTCTTTATAAGAAAACCAGCCATTCCATGTGTTTTGAACAGAGGTTAAACTGTTCAATAAGATGCTGGAAAATTATATGGTTTCAGACAATATATATCTGCTGTTGGCAAAAACAAAACTTAACATAGCAAATACATTAATGGAGAAAACCTTAAATAATAGCAAGTCCTCACATCCACAAATTAAGTCCATGAGCTAACTACACCCTTTACACCAGCTGAGAATCTGGTCCTATATAGTTAATGTCACATTTTTTAAAGTGAATTTCAAGACATTAAGTGACACTATTTGCACATTCTTGTGGAATGATATAACCCAAATTTGTCATGAACAGCATTATAAACCTTTCAAGATGCATGTCAACAGAAGCATGCTGATTTTGAAAAATACTTAGCTCATAATACAGAACACAATACCAGTGTTGCACAAAGTAGTAGTGAGAAGATGACAAATGAGAATCTGAATTAGTTTATCCTTCCACATTGTCAATGATTAGAAGAGCTTCACAATCAGATCAAAATCCAGTGTTTCAGTGCTGTACAGTCAAATGGAACCAACAGTGATTGAATAATGCATAAAAAGAAGAAAGCAAATTCCTCCTTATGGAATAATGTCTACATCAGAAGCAGGAAGCTTGCTAAACCATCAACAGGACACTGGATGATCGAGATGCTAAAGGAGCACTAAGGATGATAAGGCTATTGTGGAGAAACTAAATGAATTCTTTGCATCAGTCTTCAGGACTGAGGATGTGAGGGGGATACCCAAACCTGAACCATTCTTTTTAGGTAACAAATCTGAGGAACTGTCCCAGATTGAGGTGTCATTAGAGGAGGTTTTGCAACAAATTGATAAACTAAACAGTAATAAGTCATCAGGACCAGACGGTATTCACCCAAGAGTTCTGAAGGAACTCAAATGTGAAATTGCAGAACCGCTGTCATCTGTAACCTATCATCTAAATCAGCTTCTGTACCAAATGACTGGAGGATAGCTAATATGATGCCAATTTTTAAAAAGGGCTCCAAACGTGACTCTGGCAATTACAGGCCGGGTAAGTCTGACTTCAGTACCAGACAAACTGGTTGAAACTCTACTAAAATGCAAAACTGTCAGACACATAGATTAACATAATTTGTTGGGAAGAGTCAACATAGTTTTGTAGAGGGAAATCATGCCTCACCAATCTACTAGAATTCTTTGAGGAGGTCAACAAGCATGTGGACAAGGTGGATCCGGTGGATACAGCATATATAGATTTTCAGAAAGCCTTTGACAAGGTCCCTCACCAAAGGCTCTTAAGCGAAGTAAGCTGTCATAGGACAAGACGGAAAGTTCTGTCATGGATTGGTATCTGGCTAAAAGATAGGAAAAAAAGGATAGGAATAAATGGTCAGTTTTCAGAATGGAGAGAGGTAAATAATGGTGTCCCCCAAGTGTCTGTACTGGGACCAGTCCTATTCAACATATTCATAAATGATCTGGAAAAAGGGGTAAACAGTGAGGTGGCAAATTTGCAGATGATATAAAACTACTCAAGATAGGTAAGTGTCAGGTAGACGGCGAAGGACTACAAAAGGATCTCTCAAAACTAGGTGACTGGGCAACAAAATGGCAGATGAAATTCAGTGCTGATAAATGCAAAGTAATGCACATTGGAAAATGTGATCCCAACTATATATATAAAATCATGGGGATTAAGTTAACTGTTCACACTCAAGAAAAAGATCTTGGAGGCATTGTGGATAGTTCTCTGAAAACATCCATTCAATGTGCAGCGGCAGTCAAAAAAGTAAACAGAATGTCCAGTGGACATAGTGTACTTAGATTTCCAGAAAGCCTTTGACAAGGTCCCTCACCAAAGGCTCTTGCGTACATTAAGCTGTCATGGGATAAAAGGGAAGGTCCTTTTATGGACTGAGAACTGGCTAAAAGACAGGGAACAAAGGGTAGGAATTAATGGTAAATTCTCAGAATGGAGAGGGGTAACTAGTGGTGTTCCCCAAGGGTCAGTCCTAGGACCATTCCTATTCAATTTATTCATAAATGATCTAGAGAAAGGGGTAAACAGAGAGGTGGCAAAGTTTGCAGATGATACTAAACTGCTCAAGACAGGTAAGACCAAAGCAGATTGTGAAGAACTTCAAAAAGATCTCACAAAACTAAGTGATTGGGCAACAAAATGGCAAATGAAATTTAATGTGGATAAATGTAAAGTGATGCACATTGGAAAAAATAACCCCAACTATACATACAATATGATGGGGGCTAATTTAGCTACAACGAGTCAGGAAAAAGATCTTGGCATCATTGTGGATAGTTCTCTGAAGATGTCCATGCAGTGTGCAGAGGCGGTCAAAAAAGCAAACAAGATGTTAGGAATCATTAAAAAGGGGACAGAGAATAAGACTGAGAATATATTATTGCCCTTATATAAATCCATGGTACGCCCACATCTCGAATACTGTGTACAGATGTAGTCTCCTCACCTCAAAAAAGATATTCTAGCACTAGAAAAGGTTCAGAAAAGGGCAACTAAAATGATTAGGGGTTGGGAGAGGGTCCCATATGAGGAAAGATTAAAGAAGCTAGGCCTCTTCAGCTTGGAAAAGAGGAGACTAAGGAGGGATATGATAGAGGTATATAAAATCATGAGTGATGTTGAGAAAGTGGATAAGGAAAAGTTATTTACTTATTCCCATAATACAAGAACTAGGGGTCACCAAATGAAATTAATAGGTAGCAGGTTTAAAACAAATAAAAGGAAGTTCTTCATGCAGCGCATAGTCAACTTGTGGAACTCCTTGCCTGAGGAGGTTGTGAAGGCTGGAACTATAACAATGTTTAAAAGGGAACTGGATAAATTCATGGTGGCTAGGTCCATAAATGGCTATTAGCCAGGAAGGGTAAAGAATGGTGTCCCTAGCCTCTGTTCATCAGAGGATGGAGATGGATGGCAGGAGAGAGATCACTTGATCATTGCTTGTTAGCTTCACTCCCTCTGGGGCACCTGGCATTGGCCACTGTCGGTAGACAGATACTGGGCTAGATGCACCTTTGGTCTGTCCCAGTACGGCCATTCTTATGTTCTTAATGTTGGGAATCATTAAGAAAAGGATAGATAATAAAACAAAAAATATCATACTGCCTCTATATAAATCCATGGCACACCCACATCTTGAATACTGCATGCAGATGTGGTTGCCCTATCTCAAAAAAGATATATTGAATTGGAAAAGATTCAGAAAGGGGCAACAAGTTGATTAGGTATGGAACGGCTTCCATATGAGGAGAGATTAATAAGACTGGGACTTTTCAACTTGGAAAAGAGACGACAAAGGGGGAATATGGTATGGAGAAAGTAAATAAGAAAGTGTTATTTACTCCTTCTCATAACCCAATAACTGGGGGTCATCAAATGAAATTAATAGACAGCAGGTTTAAATATTTTTTAAAATATTATTTAAAATATTTTTTCACACCACGCAGTCAGTCTGTGGAACTCTTTGTCAGAGGATGTTGTGAAGGCCAAGACTATAACAGAGTTAAAAAAAGAACTAGATAAGGATTGGTCCATCAATGGCTATTAGTAGGGCCCTACCAAATTCACTATCCATTTTGGCCAATTTCACGACCATAGGATTTTAAAAATTGCAAATTTCATTATTTCAGTTATTCACATCTGAAATTTCATGGTGTTGTAACTGTAGGGGCCTGACTCAAAAAAAAGGAGTTGTGTGTGTGTGGGGGGGGGGTCACAAGGTTATTGTAGGAGGGGTTGCAGTACTTCTACCCTTACTTCTGCGTTGCTGGTGGCAGAGCTGCCTTCAGCGCTGAGCAGCTGGAGAGTGGCACCTGTTGGATGGGACCCCAGGTCTGAAGGCAGTGTCACCAGCACCAGCAGCGCAGAAGTAAGGATGTCATGGTATGGTATTACCACCCTTACTTCTGCGCTGCTGCCTGCAGAGCTGGGCCCTCAGTCAGTAGCCACCACTCTCTGGCTGCTCAGCTCTGAAGGCAGCAGTGCAAAAGTAAGGGTGGCATGGTATGGTATTGCCACCCTTACTTCTGTGCTGCGGCTGGCAGGGCACTCCCTTCAGAGCGGGGTACCAGCCAAAAGCCGCCACTCTCCGATACTGGGAGCTCCATCAAATAACCCTGTGACCCCCTTGCAACTCCCTTTTGGGTCACGCCCCCCAATTTGAGAAACGTTGGTCTCCCCTGTGAAATCTGTATAGTATAAGGTAAAAGCACACAAAAGAGCAGATTTCACAGTTCGTGGCATGTTTTTCATGGCTGTGAATTTGGTAGGGCTCTAGCTATTAGCCAGGTTGGGCAGGGATGGTGTCCCAAGCCTCTGTTTGCCAGAAGCTGGGAATGGGTGACAGGTGATGGATCACGTGATGATTACCTGTTCTGTTCATTCCCTCTGGAGTACCTGGCACTGGCCGCTGTTGGAAGATAGGATACTGGGCTAGATAGACCTTTGGTCTAACCCAGTATGGCTATTCTTATGTTCTTTACTTCCTCCTAAAAACTGATAGGAAAACTAATTCTTAGCAAGCACTGCAAGTAGCTAATTTATTTTGAGAGATGCCCAAATTCACAATACCTATACATACTTATACATCTTTGCTCTACTCTGCCTGAGTTGCACTATTGAGAACTTTGAACCTCAACTGAAGCCAAGGAAGTGAGCCAATTATTTCCAGACCAAAAAAAGGCTGCCTGTCATATTCTGGATTTATTTAAATCTTTGCTTCCTGCTAGTTTCACATATGCCTTGATTCATTCTTTCTCCGGAAACAAGTCCACAGTGGTATCTCAAAGTTATTATTCTTTTTTACTTAAATCAGCTTCCTTAATAACTCATCCTCTGATCATTATCCGTTCTGTGAATGTAATTCTGCTCAATTGCCTATTTAGCTGTACTTCCGTCATTTATATTATTGCCTAATTAATTAACTTATTGCTAGTGTAATTTTCTGTCCCAGCATTTGTCTTCACTACATTGTACGTCAATTTACTTTAAAAAATTAAAACAAAATCAGTAAATTGAATCTACATTTTTACACTATAAAAATCAAGAATTTTGTGAGATTATCAAGGTCTCATTTGCTTTGAGTTACCATCACCATTTTTCTAAATATTTCCCATAATATAATTTTACTAAATAAAGGGAACGCTTTAAGTGTTAAATGCTGTGTTGCCACAATAAAGATTAAATACATCTCCCTCTTTCTGCTGACGGGTTTGTTCCTGAAAGTGCTCCTAATATATTTCATGAGATCCATGACTAAATTAACAGCAGCAAATGCAGTCAGCACCTTGATTTGCTTACATCATTCTGCCTCATAAGCTAGAACCAGTTGGAATCTCACAAGACTGTTTTTGGCCAGACATCCCTAATCTTACTCCACACATCCCAGTGGAGTGATTAATTTGACCAATACTTTCTACATAAAACCTACCTGACCAAGTCGGACAAATTCTGCTTGACGGGCCTCCTCTTTCTTCCGTGCTGATCTAGGGGATTCTGGTAACACGTCACTGAAGGACCTCCTATTAAGCATGTTCTTAAAAAAAAAAAAAAAAGAGCGAGCATCTTACTGACCCAAACTTTTCAATTTTTTTAAAATTTCATCTGACACTACTTGATTCTGCTGTATTCTTTCAGCACTTTCCTGTGACCTCAGTTCAAGTTTTGATTACTAACAAAAAATAACTGCCCTCCCTTAAAATATGCTCCTACTGATGAATCTAAGAATGTATGTTTTAGCCTTTTGATTTACAAGGTTATGGAGCAGCTGCAATACTCTTCACATGTATCAAGGTGCTATCTAGTTATGAAAGATGACATATGCAATAGAAAGAGAGAGCCTGAGACTTGAGGCCTAGTATAAGGCAGAATGTGCTTTGATATGAGACAGAGGAGTTAACTCACTCAGTTCTTTAGAAATTTTAATGCTGTCTGACACCCATTTTGACAGTCTCTATGTTGAAATAGCATATCCTCTGGACTTATTACCAAAAGGTACAGATAGTCTTGATGGTTTGTAGAAGTGGTTTTGTCCTGTTGAAGTAATACAAGGTCACTCTTAAAAGCTTCCAAAGTGTAAAGTTTAGCCTTTGCAGTGGATGAGTGAGGTCTTAGAAAGAACACTGGCAAGTGAATGAACTGATTTAAATGAAAGTCTGACACTATTTTAGGCAAAAATTTGGAATGAGGATGAAGAGTAAATATCTTCACAGAAGGTGGTATAAAATGGTCCTACCATCAGTGTTTGGATTTTGCTATTCTGAGAGCAGAGGTAGTAGCCACCAAGAATGCCATATTAATAGACAAATGATACAAAGAACAGGATGTCATACGTTCAAATGGAGGCTGCATCAGGAAGACTATGTTTAGGTCCGAGAGAAGGGAAAAATCCTTAACAGATGGAAAAATGTGTGTTAACCCCTTCAAAAAATTAGTTACAGTAGGAATAAAATCATTGGGGAAAATTGCGTGTTCCTGTACTGGAGAATAATAGGCAGATATCAGTGCTAAGTGAACTTTACTAGATCTAGTCAAGACATCTAAATGCTTTAATGATAACAGATTACCTCAATAACAGGTACAGACCCCTCCAATGGGTAAAATTATAAGGAGATGCCCATATTGAAAACTGTTTCCACTGGGCCCCATAAGTATGCCTTATTAAAGGTTTTAAGTTCTGAATGAGAATACGAGAATGACAAAGCCCTGGCTGGGATGATTTACTGGTAGTTGGGGTTGGTCTTGCTTAGAGCAGAGGGTTGGACTAGATGACCTCCTGAGGTCTCTTCCAACCCTAATCTTCTATAATTTCTGTGAACCTGTACCTTTGCAGAGGAAAGTCTATGCTCCAAGATCAGCCTACTAACATCCAAATTGTTAGCTGTAGAGACACTAAGTCTGGGTGTAGAACCAGTCTTTGGTTCTGCATTATGATGTCCAGACTGATCAGTAACTTGAACTGATAAGTGTATCATCTCTGAATACTAAAACTCCCCTCTCCCTCCCCCCCACTGGGGCTGTTAGGATAACTTGACCTCTGTCCAATATCACATTCCTGAGGATCCTAGTAATTAGAGTGACCAGGGGAAAGCATGCAGCATATTCCTGTCCCAGCTAATGCATCTAAGATGGCGCCTGGACTCATTTCTCCTCTGGATCAAAATGTGCTGTTTAAAGTGGTCATGAGCAGGTATATGGAGGAATGACCCCACTTCTGAACTTTTATCTGAAGGACTGAAAGCTTGAGGGACCATTTTCTACTGAGTTGTCACCTGAATTGTTTTGAACCCCACGTGAGTGTAGGGCTATGAGACTGATTCCAGTAGGAGAATTCCTGTAGGCATGGGAGAGATGATCTTGCTCCTCCTTGCCTGTTAATGAGGTGTCAAAACTTGGATGCTGATGTCCTGAATCAGAGCTAGATGAATGGCCCTGAGTGTCTGTCATAAACAGATAGCTAAGGGTTAATGTCTCTTTCACCTGAAGCACCTGACCAGAGGACCAATCAGGAAACCGGATTTTTTCAACTTTGGGTGCAGGGAATTTTGTGTCTGAGTCTTCTGTCTGTCTGCCTGCTTTCTCTGAGCTTTGGAGAAGTAGTTTCTGCTTTCTAATCTTCTGTTTCTAAGTGTAAGGACAAAGAGATCAGATAGTAAGTTATATGGTTTCTTTTCTTTGGTATTTGTATGAATATAAGTGCTGGAGTGCTTTGATTTGTATTCTTTTTGAATAAGGCTGTTTATTCATATTTCTTTTAAGCAATTGACCCTGTATTTTGTCACCTTAATACAGAGAGACCATTTGTATGTATTTTTCTTTCTTTTTGAGACCTGTTGGAGTTTTCTTTTCTGGGAAATTTCAGGGAAATTGAGTCTGTACTCACTAGGGAATTGGTGGGAGGAAGAAATCAGGGGGAGATCTGTGTGTGTTGGATTTGCTAGCCTGATTTTGCATTCCCTCTGGGTGAAGAGGAAAGTGCTTTTGTTTCCAGACTGGGAACGGAGAGGGGGAGTCACTCTGTTTGGATTCACAGAGCTTGTGTCTGTGTATCTCTCCAGGAGCACCTGGAGGGGGGGAAGGGAAAAAGGATTATTTCCCTTTGTTGTGCGACTCAAGGGATTTGGGTCTTGGGGTCCCCAGGGAAGGTTTTTCAGGGGGACCAGAGTGCCCCAAAACACTGACAGTGTCACAGCTAGATGGTGGGCAGCCAGACCTGGTGGTCAGAGCCGGAGTCCACAGTCAAAAAATAGGAGTTGAGTGTCAGCTGTGTCAAGATACCAGATCCGAAGCAGGAGACAAGCTTGAGATCAGAACCACAGTCCTGATGCCAGGGGTCAAGAGGAGTTGGGATGCCAGAAAGTCAAGCCGGAGGAGCTGGAAGCACAAGGCACACAGTCCAGAGCAGGGTGGATCCCAGTTATTTGGATAGCTTCCTGTTCCTGTTGATGGCTTAAGTAAAGTCAGTGGGCCAATCGGCTGCTCTGGTACTCTGCAAATATGACCACAGGGGTACAGTCTCGAACTGGAGCTGGATTTCATGGGTCCTGAGTAAGCAGTTCTCAGCAGGCTGCCAAATGGAGGGTTGAGCGTAGGAGTTCCCGCAGACCCAGATTTGAGGCCCGTGGGACATGACACTGAGTTCTAGGCTGTTTATATGTAGTTGGGGACCAAAACCTTGGGCCTGCAGAGGACCCAGATATGCTCTCCAGCCTGTGTGAAGGTATCTTTCACTAAAGTGTCAGTGGGAGCTGAAGACACAAACATCATTCCCTGACAGCCATTCGGAGGATCGTTCCACCAAGTACTGATGAAAGGACATTCCTGGGAACAAGTACTCACGGAGTCATGTTGTGTTTGCTTGGCTGGTAGATCAACTTCAGCCAGACTTGGAGAGGATCTGACATGTGGTGTCACATAAGTGCAAATAGCCATATGACCAAAGAGATTAAGAGAAACATTCACTGATATCTTTGCTTGAGTCTGGACATCAATAGAAGATGACTCATGGTGTCCAATCTGTTGTTGATCTTGCATCTAAAAGTGCTCCTATGACCTCTGCTGAGGGCTGACTTGTCTCATAGAATCATAGAAGATTAGGGTTGGAAGGGACCTCAGAAGGTCATCTAGTCCAACCTCCTGCTCAAAGCAGGACCAATCCCCAGACAGATTTTTACCCCAGTTCCCTAAATGGCCCCTTCAAGGATTGAACTCTCAACCGTGGGTTTAGCAGGCCAATGCTCAAACCACTGAGCTATCCCTCCCCCCAATTTATCTTAAGTCCTAGTGAGAAGAGATAAAGCACCATCCTCACTGCTTCAGTGACTTGCTGAAGCAACATTTCTCATTTCAACGTTTCTTCAATCATTGAAGGAAGAATAAATGTGACGGCCCTGACTGTGCAGGTGAGCTACCCAGTATGGCTGTTCTTATGATTTATTGGTGACTTTCACGCAATTAAAATGTAAAGAGGAAAAACACCCCTTTGCTATCCAACTTACTATATGCAAATCAGTACTCACCAGGGTGGATATCTTCCTGAGCAACAGGCCACTCAATATGCCACTGGGTGGGATATGAAGGGCATAAAGATCAAGCAAGTCTTGGCTTTACCTTGTGTAGATCAGGCATGAGGTCCTGGTATAAAGAACGAATCAGCATGTCTAGAGTGCGCTGCCGTTTCTGAGCAAATGTTGGGGTTTCCAAGGTGGCTTTTTCCCCGTTTATTACTAAAAGATATTGAATAAAGGAGGATGTGTTACTTAAAGGGGTTTCATGTCCTTTACTGAATCCAAGTTGTCTTCATGTAAGGATATTCATTGCAAAATTACTAATTTGGGTTTGTTTCACATTTGGACATATTTTGAACTAAAAGTTCTAGTTGTTTTATCATCATGACTATGAAGAGTTTTTTTTAACCCTATTTGCTTTTGAGCATCTAAACTGTATTTAGCTAGTATTGTTCTTCAAGACACAAAAACAGCCAGATAAACTCCAGGAAGATATTATTTCACTGTTAATTTTAAAAGAACCATTTCCCGAATCTCAATAAATGTGCTGAAGTTCTCTGATATATGACAAAAAATGTACCGCCATACTGTCTATGTCACAGGCTGTCAGTGCAGCTGCCTTATATTTTAGAATTGTATTGAAAAGTTCAGAGTTCCTTCTGGCTCTGCTAAGTTCAATGTGAGGTCCAAACAATGTCAAATGCTGTACAGTAACTCCTCACTTAATGTTGTAGTTATGTTCCTGAAAAATGCACCTTTAAGCAAAACAATGTTAAGCAAATCCAATTTTTCTCTCTCTCTCTCTCTCTCACACACACACACACACACACACACACACACACACACACACACACACACACACACACACACACACACACACACACACACACACACAGAGTATAAGTTTTAAACAAACAATTTAATACTGGTACACAGTGATGATGATTGTGAAGCTTGGTTGAGGCGGAGGAGTCAGAGGGTGGGATATTTCCCCTACTGCTAAATGATGAACTACCAATTGGTTGAGCCCTCAAGGGTTAACACTCTCACTCTACAGGGCGGCAGGAATGGAGGCTGGGAGTATGTGTGTGAGAGAGATATGTGCATTTCCCCTCTAAGTACACTTCCTTGTTAATTAGATCAGCTTGCTGAGACAGCAGCTGCTGCAAGCTCCCTCCGTCCTGAGCCCTAGCGTATCCCCTCTGCTCTATGGAAGATGGGGTAAGCGGGTTGCAGGAGCGGGGGGAGGGGGACACTTTGACATTAGCCCCCCTCTTCCTTCCCTCCTCCCCTGCACAGCAAGTAGGAGTCTCAGGGAGCAGCTATAAGGCAGAGGGCAGGAACAGTACATGGCAGTGAGGGGAGGGACAGCTGAACTGCAGGCAGCTGCTGCACAGGGAACTTAGGGGAGCGAGGAGCTGAAAGGGAGAGCTGATAGGGTGGCTGCCGGTTCACCCTGGTTCCAAGCCCCCACCAGCTAGCTGCAATGGGCTGCTCTTCCTGCAAGGAGAAGACAAAGCAGGTGGTTGCCAAACGACATTAGAAGGGAACATTGCACAACTTTAAATGAGCATGTTCCCTAACTGATCAGCAACGTAACAACATTAACTGGGACGACTTTAAGTGAGGAGTTACTGTAATTGATAAATCAGTTTTCAATAAACTAAGCAATTTGCCATTTTCTAATTAGATTTTATCAAAGTAATTAGAGTCATTCCTCTAGCTTTAAAGGGCAATGAGCAATCATAGATCTCTATCACACAGCCCAATAATCTCTTGGCTGGTATAGTTAGGAGTCTACACTGCTAATTAATTTAAATATCAACAAGTATTCTTTAGTAACTTATATGAAATGAATTGGTGAGTTCTCAGTCAAGCTCCTATTAGTCAGATGTTTACATTACAAAAATCATGATTAGTAGTACTCAGTGGTCCCCTTCCTGGGAGTCTTAGCAGGAGGTCACGGCTTGAATTAGTCCATTAAGACTGAGTTCTCCCCTCAGGAACTAGTTCATAACAGCACTAAAATATTCATAACAGCACTGAAACATACTGACTGTTTTCCATGCTGCACATTTTCTGTAGATAAAGTACTTTAGTCTCCAAAGCTGCCAGTCTGGCACCTTTTATTGTTAAATATATGAAATGGCATTAGATGAATATGTTTCTGAATATCAGTCTCCTTTGTCTTTAAGAAGAAACCTTTGGGGAAAATTAACAATTCATTAAGCAATGGAACAAATACATCTGAAATACTCAAACCAGATTGAATCTAGTAACCTAGGAAGCATTAACTGCATGGGAGTTAAGTGTTTATCAGAACCAAATAGAAATGTTTGAGGGGAATATATTCCACTCAGGCTAGAATAGCCAAACTTTAAAAAAGACTCAATATAAAACTGTAACATTGCACAGCAGAAAAATTATTTACAATCTGCAGTATCTCAAATAAGTGTGAAGAGCAGATTCTTATGTATCAGACTAAAAGTTTAAAAAGGTCTCTTTGATCTCAAAAAAGACTTACACTTCACTAGTATGAAGTCCCTGAATTCCTGGTGATCTGTGAACACAGATGGGGATGGAAGGGGAGGCCCAAAGAGAGGTACACTTTCTTCTGAAAATATTTTCAGCCTAATGAAAGAATCACTATTTATTTGGATTGAAGGTCACATACAAAGAGTATCAGACATAGTGCTTAAGCAGGAACAAGAACTATAAATTGTTACTGGGAAACATCATATCAACACTTCATAAATTGCAAGTCTCAATGAAAGTTCTCAGGATATTCACCTGGGATCAGACGCTGACACCTGTCCATTAACTAGTACATTACTTTACATTCAGTTGACTCTTGTAGAATGATACACTATTCAATGAGAACAAGAGTGGTAAAATCTAGTCCTTATTCAAACAAAAAAGAAATTACAAACTTAACATTTCAGTTACAAAATCCTACCACTGTATACATTACCTCTTTTTTTTACACTGTGTATTACAGATATTTTCCAACACAAACCCTAGGCACATATATAAAAGGATCCAAGAACTAGAATATTATAAGGAGTAACATGGTCAAAACAGAGATTTTCCTGTCTGCAAGGCTAGTTTCAATTGGGTACAGAATAAACACAATAATACTGAATTCCTCACCTGAGTATATTCTCAGTCACATTACTGAATCAGGATATAAGAGTCTCTGCTTAGGCACAGTAGAACACACTATGTGTTACAAGGTGTGACTCTTATTTGTGGGGAAAATTTCCACAGACATCAACTACATCAGGGGTAGGCAACGTATGGCACGCATGCTGAAGGCGGCACGCGAGCTGATTTTCAGTGGCACTCACACTGCCCGGGTCCTGGCCACTGGTCTGGGGGCTCTGCATTTCAATTTAATTTTAAATGAAGCTTCTTAAACATTTTAAAAACCTTATTTACTTTACATACAACAATAGTTTAGTTATATATTATAGACTTATAGAAAGACACCTTCTAAAAACGTTTAAATGTATTACTGGCACACGAAACCTTAAATTAGAGTGAATAAATAAAGACTTGGCACACCACTTCTGAAAGATTGCCGATCCCTGAACTACATAATGCCTCGCCACGGAACCATTTACCACTCACTTTCACAATCACTTAAAAACACCCAATTCATGGAATTAGATAGGTGGACTATGAAGAATAGTTTACTTCCGCTTCTACTGTAACATCAAACTAACAAAGCGAATGATTTGGTTAAAGTTAGCACGTACCTGTAACTATCATTTTGCTTATTATATCTCACTAAGGCAAAAATATCTGCCATGCAAGTTAAAGAAATTAATCCATTACTTTGATGTCTATGGAGTTCACCTATGTTTTGAAAAAGCCCATTCTGTTGAAAAAGCAGATGAAATATGGTGAAATATATTAATTGTTTTATTACATTTGATATACTTCTAGTTTATGCACCTTCAATTGTTCTGGCAGGGCATTTATTTTATGAATGTTTAAAATGGCAAGGCTTATAAAGTGCAAAGATCTATTACCAATCTTGATTCATGACTCTGGTGAGAATCTAGGCAACAGCGCACATGGAAAAATGGCCAGATAATTCAATGCAGATGCAAGTCTCAGATAGAAATAGATCAGAGGCATCTTGTTGTGGCAGATTTCCTTGACACTGAATGATCCTTGACATGACCTTTAAGCTGCATGACCTTCTAAGCTATAAACAGTGTCAAGAAAAACACAAATCTGAGAAACTTTTCTAAGAGTTTTTAGGGTGCTCCTAACAAAATCTAGAGACCTTTTGCCATCAAGCTCTGGGCTTTGTCTACAATAGAAAAATTAGGACCTGTAATTCTCCAGTGGCACAGCTCCAACAGTGGCAGTAATAAGGAGGCTGTATCGTAGCCAGTGCTCAGGTGTTTTATTATTGTCTTATCTAACTCTCCTCAATACAGGAGCATTTTTCCTACTATAGACACAGCTTAGAGAAGAGCTTTCCCAGGATGTGCAACTAGGTGAGGGGGAAAACATTGGCAGCACAATTAAAATGAGCCACATGGAACACAGATATCACCTTTGGAAAGAATTTAGGGTATGTCTGGGGCCTCAATATATCTTCAAAGAATGTAGTAAAAAGATGGATCAGACAACTGGGCTTGATCCTAAGAAGGGGTGAACATTACAACAGAAGCTGCAGGAGCTCTATACATCTCAGGACCAGGCTCTTACTCTGCTGGCTGAAGTCACTTCCACCAAAAAAATAACATTCCTTGTAAGAGTTTTGAGCTCATAGGCATTTAATGGTTCAAAAGCTGTCAGCAGCATGGCCAGGACCACACTAATTTCCTATGATGGAAACTTTTAAATAAGAGATTCAAACATATGAAATCCCTCATGAATATGATAGCAAGGAGCTTCAGATTACAGCTAAGCAAATAACTTATTTTTCAGTTCAACAATAAAAATACAATTCTGTTTAGGTCAAGCCAAATCAGAAAATTTCCAAAAAAACCTGGTGAAATTAAAAGTCCATTTGGAGTTACACAAAACATTCACAAAATGGCAGAGGAGAAGTGGCTCACACAACTTTCAGCCCAATGGTCAGGGCACTCACCTAGTATGTGGAAGACCCAGGCCCAAATGCTAGGCCTGGAGCAGGGATGTGAACACACTACCTTCTTCCCAGGTGAATGCCCCGTATCAGGCTATAAGAAATTATCTCTCTCTCTCTCCTGTTGAAGCTGTTCTGTTTTGTATAAATAATTAAATATTGATTGGAGTAGGCACTTAAAGTTGCATCTCCCATGTGCATGCCCTAGCCACCAGGCAACAGAGTAATTCTTTCTTTGTGTGGCCCAATGGCTATTCATAGAATCATAGAAGATTAGGGTTGGAAGAAACCTCAGGTAATCTAGTCCAACCCCCCTGCTCAAAGCAGGACTAACCCTATCTAAATTATCCCAGCCAGGGCTTTGTCAAGCTGGGTCTTAAAAACCTCTAAGGATGGAGATTCCACCACCTCCATTGGTAACCCATTCCAGGGCTTCACCACCCTCCTAGTGAAATATCCAACCTAGACCAACTCCACTGCAACCAGAGACCATTGTTCCTTGTTCTGTCATCTGCCACCACTGAAAACAGCCTAGCTCCATCCTCTTTGGAATCCCCCTTCAGGTAGTTGAAGGCCACTATCAAATCTCTGCCCCGCCCCCCACTTCTTTTCTGCAGGCTAAATAAGCCCAGCTCCCTCAGCTTCTCCTCATAAGTCATGTGCCTTAGCCCTCTAATCATTTTTCTTTCCCTCACTGGACCCCCTCCAATTTTTCCACGTGCTTTCTGTTGGGGGGGAGGGGACTGGATGCATTACTCCAGATGTGGCCTCACTGGTGCCGAACAGAGGGGAATAATCACTTCCTCAATGTGTTGGCAATGCTCCTATTAATACAGCCCAATATGCTGTTAGCCTTATTGGCAACAAGGGCACACTCTTGACTCTCATCCAGCTTCTCGTCCACTGTAATGCCCAGGTCCTTCTCTGCAGAATTGACGCTTAGCCAGTCAGTTCCCAGCCTGTAGCAGTGCATGGGATTCACCTGTCCTAACTGCAGGACTCTGCACTTGTCCTTGCTGAACCTCCTTCTTTTGGCCCAATCCTCAAATTTGCCTAGGTCACTCTGGACCATATTCCTACCCTCCAGCGTATATACCTTGCCCCTCAGCTGAGTGTCATCCGTGAATTTATTGAGGGTGGAATCCATCCCATCATCCAGACCATTATGAAGATGTTGAACAAAACCGGCCCCAGGACCAATGCCTTGGGCACTCCACTTGATACTGGCTGCCAACTAGACATTGAGCCATCATTACCCGATGAGCCCAAAAATCTAGCCAGTTTTCTATCCACCTTATAGTCCATTCATCCAATCCATACTTCTTTAACTTGCTGGTAAGAATACTGTGGGAGACCAAAGTATATCACGTCCACCACTTTCCCCATATCCACAAAGCCCGTTATCTCATCATAGAAGGCAATCAGGTTGGACAGGCATGACTTGCTCTTGGTGAATCCATGTTGACTGTTCCTGATCACCTTCCTCACCTCCAAGTGCTTCAAAATGGATTCCTTGAGGAATCTGCTCCATGATTTTTCCAGGAACTGAGGTGAGGCTGCCCGGTCTGTAGTTCCCCGGATTCTCCTCCTTCCCTTCTTAAAAGATGGGCAATATATATTTGACTTCTTCCAATCTTCCGGGACCTCCCGTGATCACCACGAGTTTTCAAAGATAATGGCCAATGGCTCTGCAATCACATCAGCCAACTCCCTCAGCACCCTCGGATGCGTTAGATCCGGACCCATGGACTTCTGCATGTCCAGCTTTTCTAAACAGTCCTTAATCTGTTCTTTCACCACTGAGGGCTGCTCACCTCCTCCCCATACTGTGCTGTCCAGCGCAGCAGTCTCGGAGCTGACCTTGTTTGTGAAGACCAAGGCAAAAAAAGTATTGACTACTTCAGCTTTTTTCACATCAACTGTCACTAGGTTGCCTCCCCCATTAAGTAAGCGTCCCACACTTTCCCTGACCGTCTTGTTGCTAACATACCTGTGGAAATTCTTCTTGTTACCCTTCACATTCTTTGCTAGCTGCAACTCCAGTTGTGCTTTGGCCTTCCTGATTATACTCCTGCATGCTCGAGCAATATTTTTATACTCTTCCCTAGTCATCTGTCCACTTCTTGTAAGCTTCTTTTATGTTTCAGCTCACTCAAGATGTGTCTGTTAAGCAAAGCTGGTCACTTGTCACATTCGCTATTCTTTCTGCATTATTCTGTTCACATATTTTATATAGAGTGAAACAGCTTCAACAGGCCAGATGGAGAAAGACCCATCCCGGAATAGCCTGATGGTGAAGACAATCATCTGGGGAGAGGGCAGATATGGATTTAAATCCCTGTTTTAGAGTAAGGACTTGAACTTGGGTCTTCCACATCCCACGTGTATGTCCTAACCATTGGGCTAGAAGCTACAAAGTGGGTACCACCTACTCCTCCAGCTGTTTTATTAATCTACCCTGACTTTTTTCTAACTGAAAAGATTTAGCAAATTTGTGAATAGTTTAAACTTGACCAAAACTTCATTTTTCGGTGAATGAACTACTGGAGCAAAACCACTGGCCCACTTCTACTGTAGACACTAGTCTAACATCCAGTTCCTTAAATGCTAAAACAGCTGCCAAGCAGGGTTAGAGGGAAGATGTCTGTTTCCCAAACTCAGAGTAGAAGGTGGTAAGCTAACTGACTTTTGCATTGGGCATGTAAAAGGATCCATGTAGGATTTCACACCAGCCCGAAAGCATTTCTGAGCCACACGATGAACTGGGACACCTGCTTGGACAAAGTAAGTCTTCCTATTTCTCTCAAGAGTCATGCAACAGAGAGGAATTCCCAGGCTGAGACGTAAAGACTTGCTCTACACATATGATCCAGTATATTCAGACTCTCAACCTGATGAGATTAGCAATGCACTAAACAGGCTCAAGAATCTGTCTATCTTGTCCTAAAAGGGGTCTATTAGAATTGGTGTCTCTCCTGAGTTTCATCAGGACCTTTGCTAACAGCATGAGAGAGTAAAGCCATACATTAGCTTTCCATCCCATTACATGGAGAAGCTGGAGCTCAACCACTACCTATGGTCTGAAAAGAACTGGCAACTAGCGCATTAGGGAGTGTCCACATTACATAGCAAGGAATGGTGCAGGTTGCTCCCTGCCAGGACCAATGCACAGTTGCCAACTTTCATGTTGGAAATAGGCACCCTGACTTTCATAATAAGCCAAAAATCAAGCGAATCCCATTTCAAAACAAGGCCAAAACAAGCTAATCCCTAAGAACTGCAACACTCTATGTGACTAGTTCCCCACAGTGTGCAGTCTGGGACTCTGGTGGGCCCACTGTGCACCCCTGACTCTCTCCCCTCTTGCCCCTCCTTGCGGTGAGCTGATTGGAAAAAAAAGAAGCAACAAGCTACAAGCCCAACAAGCCATAAAATAGCCAACAAGCAACTCACAAGCCTATTAAGCCAAAAACAAGTCCAATTTCTGCATTTTTCTTGCAGGTTTCACATGTCTGGACCAATGGCTTTAGAACTTTGAGAATGTTGAAACCCAATACTGTGTTAGATAAGAGATAAATATTCTTCTCCAACATTCATTAACTAATCCTATCAACATCCCATGTGGTAAGAATTATTGTCATGATTTTACTAATATTGAAATTCAAGTATAGAGAGATAAAGTGACTTCCCCAAGTCTTCTTATTAACATTTGTATTACAGTAGCATCCAGAGGCCTCTATGACGTGGATCCCCACTGTGCTGGGCACTTTAGCATCATATAGTAAATGATAGGCCCTGCTCAAAGAAAAATCTAAAAGACAAGATCAAACATGTGGATAAAACAAACAAGTGGGCGAGAAGAAAGGGGTAACAACAATAGACCATGTAGTCAATATCAGAATTGGGTTTAGAACTCACAAGTTCTTGACTCTCAGTATTGTGTTCAATTTTATAGGTCATAATACAATTTTAAAATGTCACCCATCACTCTGAAGGTTTTGGTATTTTTCACTTTAATTGTGTATCCCATCCCATCTAAATATCTAAAATAAATTATCTCTAAATGTCACGAGGCAGCATTCAGTGGATACTGAAAAATTTATTCACATCAATAGCAGAAGTATTTTCTGAAAATATACTTTTGGAAATGTATACGGAGTTAACTTTGTGAAGCCATCTGAAGAATTCTTTAGTAATAAAAGCATCTGATTTGAAAGTGTCTGCTTGTTTTTAATCTGCACATGTTTGATGTAGTTCACGATTGAAAATTTTCACAAGGTAGATTTAGGGCTACAAAATAAAGTAATCTATAAGATGTCTTATATATAAGATATTTTAAAATATACTTTTCTCTTCTGTGAATGGCATATAAGAAGGATTTAATGGGGGTTTGTAAACAAGCTTCAGTCAATTAAAAAACACAGAAAGCAAAAGATACGTGTAAAATGAGAGCGAATCATGGAAGGCTTAAATGCTGGAGAAGATTCTTCCCCTTCCTGGAATACGATAGTGACAATGTCATTTCCAATATGACGCTTCCTTTCTACCTACAAAAAGGAGAATACCATCACTAGAATTGGATCCTGAGTATTAATACAGTGAAAGAACAATGAAACACAACATAAGATTATTGAATTTAATGCACTTTTTCTATGATAGCAGTTGACGGTAATCTGAAGTGTGTGCAGGCAAAATTTATACAAACTACTGTTCTGTTTTTATCTAAACACAGGCATTTAAAAGTGCAATACAGTAATGTCAAAATACTGTGAAGCTGCTTTACTCTTTATTCATTCTTGTTCTAATTGTACAATGACCATTGAAATATGAAGAATTGATGTCTATTTATAGCTCAAACACAGTATTTGTTAAAATTAATTAGAAATAATTATCTATGTAACTGAATTACATGCAAATTACATTTTAGAATAATTTTTAAATCTATTTATGAGGAAGGGAAAGCAAGAAGATATATACCTTACTGTACAGTGTACTGCAAAGGACTTTTTAGGAGTCCATTTTTAATCTGAAAGCATCAAAGTTAGTCTAAATGGAACTGGATTTCACTAACCTCAATCTGAGAACCATTAAACCAAACTTTAGAAGTGGCTTTGGAACTTCAGACTAAGACAAATGAGATACTGAAATTTGATCAAAGGGAAATGTTTTGTCTGCTTTTTCAGAGATTAATTATATTGCTCTGCTTGGTTTAAGGCAGGGATCGGCAACCTTTGGCATGTGGTTTGCCAGGATAAGCACCCTGGCGGGCCGGGTCAGTTTATTTACCTGTCGCGTCCGCAGGTTTGGCTGATTGTGGCTCCCACTGGCAGCAGTTCGCCACTCCAGGTCAATGGGGGCGGCAGGAAGCGGCAGCCAGCACATCTCTTGGCCCACACTGCTTCCCGCAGCCCCCATTGGCCTGGGACGGTGAACCACAGCCAGTGGGAACCTGTGGACACCGCAGGTAAACAAACAGGCCCAGCCCGCCAGGGTGCTTACTCTGGTGAACCGTATGCCAAAGGTTGCCAATCCCTGCTTTAAAGCCTGGTCCCTTGTGACTAAGCTCTGTAAGTGAGAGATCCATTAAAAAGTTATCCAGTCCCTTTCTGCCTGGGTACAACAACAGTAATATGACATTTTAATAAAACTTTTAAAATTCCCCAAGAATTCCAGATAGCAGGGGCTTCTAGGTTTTCTAATATATTTCTGATAAAATTATTACTCTTCAGTATATATATTTCTGAATCTTCTAGGATATCATGATTCTATTGTCTTTACTGGGCTGCTGCTCCTACATAGATGGCCTATTATGTCTGCCATCAATAAGTGCTCAATCTTATTCTGTGATCTCTGCTGATTCTTATTAGTTCTTGGGTGGAATTTAAGATACCTGTTCTCATTTATGAAACCATAAATCACTTAAGTACAGCCTACTTGACTGCTGTTTTCCCATGACCATACTGCCACAGTTGTGGTTATCTGAGGTGCTCAAGTAGGAATCCCCTCACTTGAACAAAACAAAGGTTGGTGGATGAACAGGTTGGGCCTGGGTGACGCTGACTCTTTACATTGTGAGACAGAGTTCTGGTGGGTAAGTACCATCTACTAGGTTGTGTTGAGGGTGGAGTTTTACTGGAAATGTATTAGCTTAGTTTTTAGTATGTTGTTATTTAAAGAACATCAAAAGGTGCCCAGAATACCAGAGGGGTGTGGTTTTTATGCCATTATAAATTGAAATAGATACATATACATGTATTTGCTTCTGGCATTAGTCTACTGGGCATTAAGTAACTCTTCAAGGCAGTGAATAAAATTCAATTCAAAACAAACATTCAGGAGTACTTTTTTTTTTTTTTTTAAAAAGCTACACTTGTGTCACACATTTTTTGGAATTAAAATGAAACAGCATACATTGAAACCTTTACAGTAGATGGTAATAAAAGCGTGAAATCTACTCTACACTTATAAAAGAATCTAAAAATATCAAGCATCTAAGTGATAGCTGAGAAATACATGGAAGACTGGAAACAAGGTTCTCTAAATGTCTGTATATATTTAACCCTTGCTCTTGTTGTATGGAAATGTTAAAAGACCAAAATGTAAACCATCTAAATTGTGCCCTCATACCACAGCAGGCAGTGCCCTAAAAATGTGTGCATGTAATAACTAGAATTGTCAATGCACTTGACTGCTTATATATTTAAAAACACATTATTTGTAACCTCAGGTCTCTGTTTTCTACAGGTTATATAACTATGCAATAATTGTTTTTAAAATTATTTAACATGTTGTTGTTAATTGTCCCTTTTCATCACAATTTGCAAAATCAAAGAAAGACCCAAAACCCTAGCTAACTGTGGCAAAATAAAAACAATTAAACACGGTATAAGGCAATACAGAAAAATATAAATGCTCCCTGTTAAGAATAGTTATTACAGAAACACTTTACCCATGTCTAAATCCACTAAAAAATACTTAAATAAATAATAACATTCCGAGGCTGAGGTGGCATGGCGGAATTTAAAACTTCTCTCAGTTCAAGAAGAATGAAAAGACTGAGAAACCTGCCTGTATAAATCCCACTATTTTCATATATTTTCATCAAATATATTGAAAAAAACGGTATGAGGAGAAAAGGCACATTTACTCTTCTAATAAGACATACAAAGAGTTCAAATGAGAAAGTATTTCAGAGGTTTAAGTTTGATAAATCAAGCATCCTGTGCTCCTTTCTCAGGCAAAATGCCCACTGAAGTCAAAGTAAGCAAGTAAGAAATGATATCAAGGGAACTACCCTTCAAAAATTAGATGCTAGCCATGCAGCACTGAGCTCTCTTTTGGATGAAACAGTATGCATTAGCCTTCTCCATGAAAAATTTCAATTCTACCTATATGCAAAGCAGAGTGGAAAGCTATTGGTACAGCTGGTAGTGAGACTATATTAAAACAGTGAAAACGTGATCTATTGAGGCTAAAGGATTCACTCAGAACTTTTTTTGTATTTCTAGAGCAGCAGCGTTTACACAAATTGTGTTCCATCTCCATTTGCATTCAGCTTCTCATAGTTCTAAACCAACTAAAATGAAAACTGGTTCTCTAATTCACATTCCACAGCACTGGTACTCTGACTCCTACACAATGGGAAGTAGCTTAGAAAATCTGCCACATATGGAGGATGGAATGTTTTTATATTCTCATGTAATCATTATGAAGAAAACCCCTTTAGAATTCTAGTATATATTTTCTGTGGTATTCCTAAACCTATTAGGCATGATCAGGTCAGAACTGAAAACCTTCTACCGCTATGACCATAAGCGGTACAACCTGTACTGGTCAACGCTGAGTGCTGGGCAGCAGTTAATTAATCCAGAAACCTCAGGAAGCACCAATGGCTTTGGACTGATGAGCGCCTGAGGAGGGTAGTGGAACCCTTGATGGAGGAAACGCCATCAAAAGGTGGATGAGCAAATTCACTCAGTGTTTGTGCCAATGACATCCACACAAGACAAATTGGCTCCTTCAGCTGTGGCTGATAATCAGTCTAGGAGTGAAGCCTCAGAAGGGAGGCAGAGGGAAGATCTCCTCTGCTTTGGCAACTCCTGCAGCATAGCTGGTTCCAAATGTATTGACTCCCATCCTTTCTTTGGTCCAAACCAGTGAAGTCAAGAGGGAGACGCTGACACATGGGCAAAGCAGTTCCTCCATATCAACTGCCCAGGCTATTGAAGCCAAATCACATGGAGAGGACACTCCATCCTTGCTGGCAACATGGACACAACGCAGAAGGCGGCAGTTACGGGTTATAAGCTCTCATTTGATTGGCGTAGAGGAGGGTGCCCTGGGTCATCTTCGATGGTGAGAGGAATCACTGTGTTCCATTGGTCAGCCACCGCCTGCCACAAAGCCGGGTAGCCCCTGGACAGTTAAGTGCTGACCCACCACAGTCAGTCCACCTCATGGGGTGCATGGGGCTAGACCAAAAGTTAAATGGCACATGGAAGCCTTGCATCTGGCAAAAATAAGAAACCAAGAACTTTCCAGGTTGGCAGCTGGAATATCAGACCATATGTCCAGGATTGACAGACAATGATGACCTACAATACACAAGCAGCATATGGAAGTCAGCTTTGATAGACTGTGAGCTGTATAAACTCAATGTTGACATTGCAGCACTTCAGGAAACAAGATTTGCAGATGCTGGTTCTGTCCAAGAGGCCAATTACACCTTCTTTTGGTCTATCACCCACCTAGCAAAACAAGATCACTTCGCCATGTAAGAGCGATGAGCGGAGGGCCATCTACTCTCAAGGACGATGCGCTGAACCAGAGCTGAGCATGTCCTCTCCTCGCCACCTAGTCACTGAGCAGCCAGGCCATGAGGTGAAGAGCTGCCAGGTTGGGGTGGAGGAGATGGCCCCGGTCCTGAGAGCGCAGGTCCGGGCAGAGCGGCAATGGCTACAGCGGAGCCACCACCAGGCCCAAGCAGGTACCGTACCAGTGCTGCCTGGACCATGCTGGGGCAATGAGAAGGACCCTGGCCTTGTCCGTCTTTATTTTCTCTAGGACCCTGCTGATCAGCGGGAACGGGGGGAAGGCCTATAGGAGTTGGCCTGACCAGGGCAGGATAAAGGCATCGGAGACAGCGCCCCTCCCCAGGCCCCCCCGGAGCAGAACCGGGGGCATAGTCTGTTCTGTCGGGCCACAAATACGTCCACCTGGAAAGTTGCTCACTTCCAGAAAAGCTGGAGGGCCACTCCGGGTGTAGAGACCACTCATGCTGAGAGGAAAAATCCCTGCTCAAGCGATCCGCCCTCATGTTCCGGGCGCCCGGTAGGTGAAAAGCTTTTAGGTGGATGTTGTGGGCTATACAGAAGTCCCACAGGCCGAGGGCTTTGTGGCAGAGGGCAGAGGATTGGGCCCCGCCTTCCCTGTTGATATACAACATTGAGGCCCTGTTGTCCATGAGAACCCTGCTACCTTGCCCTTCAGGTGCGAGCGGAAGGCCATACACGCCAGCCGCACCACCCTGAGTTCCTTGACGTTTACGTGAAGGGTCAGGTCTTACAGAGACCACAGGCCTTGGGTCTGAAAACTCCCCACATGGGCTCCCCAGCCCAGGTCCAATACATCGGACACCAGTTCCAAGGATGGGGCCCTGTCCCTGAATGGGACCCCTCAGAGCATGTTGCTCGGTGTGGACCACCATCATAGGGAGGCAGTCATCGAGTTCGCTACGGTGAGAACCTTGTCCAACCGGTTCATGGCTTGGGAGAACTGCAAGGCTAGCCAGAGTTGTTGAGGCCTCATCCTGAGCCTGGCATGGCAGACCACATACATGCACACCGACATGTGACCTAGCAGCTGTAGGCAGGACCTTGCCATCATCACCAGGAACCTTATGATCAAGTCGATGAGCCCTTTCAGGGTCTCGAACCTGTCGGGGGAGAGAGGCCCTGGCTGACCTTGCATCCAGGAGCGCCCCGACAAACTCCATGCGTTGGACCAGGACTAGTGTGGACTTGGTGTTTACCAACAGGCCCAGGGCGGTGTATGTGGACAGGAGGAGTGCCACATGATCCCTCACCTGTGACTGGAAGGTGCCCTTGACCAGCCAGTTTTCCAGATAGGGGAATATCTGGACACCCTGGCGCCTGAGGTAGGACACTACTACTAACATGCACTTTGTAAAGATCCTGGGGGCAGTGGACTGACCATACGGGAGAACGTGAATTGGTAGTGATTCTGTCCCACCACAAAATGGAGGAAGCATATGTGCCCCTTGAATATGTGGATATGGAAGTACGTGTCCTGTAGATCGAGGGCCATGTACCAAACCCTGGGATCCAGGGAGGGGATGATGGAGGCCAGAGAAACCATGCGAAACTTGAGTTTTACCAAGTACTGGTTCAGACCTCGCAGGTCCAGTATGAGTCTGAGCCCCGCTCTGGCCTTCGGTATAAGGAAATCAGCTCGATGGATCGGTCTTCAGCTGTCGTTAAGACTGTGCCGATCACAACACATCTGCCATTCTTCTCGCATTCTTGCCTTTCTTGTCCACGTTCATCCAAAACGTTTTACACTGTCATCTTCCCATCTTCTTGGAGGCTGACCAGGTGGTCTTTTCTGTTCTCATGGGCACCACTCAGTAATGATTGCGGTCCACCTATGGTCTGTGAACCGTGCTATGTGGCCCGCCCACCGTATCTTAAGGAAATACTGGAGTAATACCCCTTGCCCACCGCCTCTATCACTCCTAGTTCCAGGAGCCTCCCGACCCCTGCTCGAGCAGAACCTCATGAAATGGATCCCCCAAGAGGGATGGGGACGGGACGTGGTTGAGCGGAGAGGAGGTAAACCGGAGGGTGTAACTCAGGAGATGGTGTGGAGGACCCAACGGTCCAAGGTGAGCTGCAACCATTCCAGGAGGAACGCATACAATCAATGGGAAAAAGGAAGCTTTACTGGGGGTGGATCCCTGCTGAAAACTGGCGGGGTACCCCCAAGCCTCCCATCAAAATCGCCTTTTACCCACCTGTTTGCCCTTAGAGGACCCAGGCTGTGGGGCAGGCTGGTATTGTCTTTGTGGACGTTTCTTATTGTCCCATTGCTTCTTATGGGTGGCCTTGTATTTTGGGAGAGCGGCCTAGGCAGGAGCCTGCTGTGACTTGAACTTGGGTTTTCTGGAGCAGAGACATAGAGGCCCAGGGTCTGGAGGGTTGTCTGGGAGTCTTTCATGCCATGCAGCCTTGTGTCCATTTCCTCCACAAACAGCGCCTTCCCATCTAAAGGGAGGTCCTGCATTGACAACTGCACTTCACGGATAACCCAGAGAGCAGAAGCCAGGATTCCCATCTCATGGACACCGCCGAGGCCATGGACCGTGCGGCCGTGTCCACTGCATCCAAAGTGGCCTGCAGAGACGCCCTTGTGGTGGATGCCCCTTCCCCCACGAGCGCCTTAAACTCCTTTCTATCGTGCTCCCAGAGGGAATCCTCGAACTTGGGGAGAGATCCCCAGAGAGTAAACTCATAGCGACCCAAGAGAGCCTGATGCTTTGCTACTCTCAGCTGGAAGCTTGACAACGAATACATTTTTCTCCCGAAAGCATCCAGCCTCTGAGAGTCTTTGTTCTTTGGGGTCGAGGCTGGCTGCCCCTGTTGCTCCCTGTGGTTGACTGACGTGACCACCAGGGAGTTGGGCGCCGGGTGGGTATACAAATACTCATACCCCTTAGTGGGTATGAAGTACTTGTGCTCCGCCTTCTTAGAGATGGGAGCCAACAAAGCTGGTGTTTGCCACAGGGCATTTGAAATTTTCACCACCCCTTCATGGAACGGCAAGGCCACCCTGTTCGGTGCCGAGGGGGACAGCACATTGAACAGGGAGCCTGCGGGCTCTTCCATTTCCTCAGCCTGGAGATGGAGGCTCGCTGCCACCCTTTTTATTAAGTCTTGATGAGCCCAGTAGTCCTCCTGCTGGATGGAGGGGGGCAGGGCCGCAATCAGCTCCTCCAGACGGGTCGAGGATGCCGGTGAGGTGCTTTGGGTGTTGGCCAGCACTGGAAGATGCACCACCTGGTCAGACTCCAGCCACGGCACTGAGGAAGCAGAGCCCATTGACTCATTTCTTGGCATTCTAGGGATGGAGGCCGATGGTGCTTCCGACTCTCTGGCTACCGAGCGAGCCCCAACCAGGGGCTGCGCCGGAGGCGACAATGCCCACTGGTACCACTGGGCTGGCCACGACGCATGGTGCCATTGCACTTGCTGAGGCATCAGTTGGGCTGGCCAATCAGGCTGGCTAGCCTGGTCTGTAGATGGGTGACTGTGAGCGGAGGATGGGCTGCTGTACAACACGCTGCTGCCTCCAGACTGGGAGTGATGGCGGTGCCGGGATCTATGTCGACCATGGGACCACGACCTCAAGGCGAGAGAATAGCACCGACGGCAGTAGCTGCTCCGCGAGCGATCTCGAAGGATGGACCCATGACGGTGAGGAGCCAGCGATCGACGCCTGGAGCTACAGTGCCTTGGCGGAGACTTTGAGCAGGATTCCAAGTGGGAGTGGCGTCAATGGTCATGCCGCCACCGACTGTGGTACGCCTTCAAGGTGAGGATCGTTGGCGATGTCTACCACAATCCTGTCTGAGCTTGCTCTGTGAAGACAAGCAGTGCCAGGAGTCCCAATTAGATGGCACCCATCCAGACAGTCTGGCCAGCATGGAGGGCGATCCACATCGACTGAGCCCTGAACGGTCGCTGGGTGGTTAGTGGTGTCTGGAATGTTCCCTCAACTGAGACCAGTAACGGGTCAGTGGTGACTTCAGCGATCCCAGAGGCAGCTTGCTTCTGGAGCGTGAGGCCAACATCAGCGGTGCTCCTGGCACCAGCATGGACATGACATCCTTAGCCACCTGGAGGGCTTCGGGAGTAGATGGCATCCAGATACCCAGAGAGGCCTACTCCGAAGGGGCCAGGCTACTCTGCTCCGCATGAGTCAGAGGCCTAGGGCTCAATGGGGACCGAGGACTACCCGACGTGGGTCTAGTCTCTGTCCCAGACTTCTCTCGGTGCCGTTACAAAGGGGGAGTTTTCTGGCCCTCTTGGCATGCCCCATGGAAGGGGAGCGGTGCCGACTAGTCGAGGGTACCGAAGGGTCTCCACGCACTGATGCTGTGGTGCTGGGTACTGCATAGGAGCGGCGTGCTGGGGTCGGGACCAGCACCAACTCCATCAGAATGGCCCAGAGTCTAATGTCCCTTTCTCTTTTAGCCCGGGGCTTGAACGACTTGCAGATCTTACACCTTTCACTGATATGTGTTTCTCCCAAGCAGCACAGACAGTCTGTGTGCAGGTCACTCCTTGGCACAGAATGCCTACAGGAGCCGCACAACTTAAATCCCCGGGCACGGGGCATGCCCCGGCCCGGGCTCACTAACTAACTAAACTTCACTGAAAACTAAACTATCTACAAGTACTACTGAGCGAACAGTTCTGGGGACAAGCTGCAGCAAGGCTGGAGCTGAGCAGTTCTGACGCACCTTCACTGGCAGCAAGAAGGAACTGACAGTGGGGGGAGTGCGCAGCTCCCTTTATACCGCGCTAGGCAGCCACCATTCCAGGGACCGGGGGGGGGCGCTCTCACCGTGCGGATACTGCTAGGGGAAAAACTTCCGGCACCAGTGCACATGGTGAGCACGCACAGCTACTGTGGAATACACATGAGAAATCCATTGAAGAAGAATTTAAATTGCTGTGCACAACAGTATACAGTTGTCTCTGGTAATACATATACATTGAAAAGGCCAATTTTCCAAAGCTGAAAACAATCATGAGCAAAACTGAGTGGAAGAAAATATTTAAAAATAAAAATGTAAATGATAATTAGGAACTATTTAAGAATATTTTAATAGATGTCCATAAATACCAGAATTTCACAGTCACAAAAGGAGGCTAACTTGGTTAAAAATGCCATCCTTGTTATGAGGAAAGGTGAAAGCAGCAATAAAAATAATTATTAAAAAATTGAAAAATGGAGAAGCTGATCACATAAATACAAATCAGCAGTTAGGAAATGTAGACAATTGATAAGGGAAGCTAAAGGTATGAGTGAAAAATGTATGGCCAGTAGGGTTGGGGACAAGAAGAAGGAATTCTTTAAATATATTAAAAACAAATGAAATGGCAAGAATGGTAAAATTATCACTTCTAATGAAGTAAATGCAGAAGTATTCAATACGTATTTCTGTTATATATTTGGGAAAAGACAGAATGATGCATTTACACCTTAAAGTGATAATTACATACTTTCTCTTCCATCAGTAACTGGGGAGGATGCTAAATAGCAGAAATTAATGTTAAATACTTTTAAATATGCAGAACAGTTTAACTTGAACCCAAGAGTATTAAAAGAATTGGCTGGTGATCTCTCTGAACCATTAATGCTGACTTATAAACAAATTTTGGACCCCTACAGATGTTCCAGTGGACTGGAAAAAACCCAAATGTTGAGCCATTATTTACAAAGAGTAAATGGAATGGACCTGGGAAACAATAAGTCAGTTAGGCTGACTTAAAACCCAGGCAAAATCATGAAAAAGGTGACATAGGATGCAATCAAGTAAAGAATTAAAAGATAGTAACATAACTAATGCCAAGCAATATTTCTGGGGAGAAATAGGTCTCAAAATACAAAACTGTTTTTTGTTTTTTTTAAATCAGATTAAAAGTTTGGTTCATAAAGATATTTGTTGACAAAATACACTTAGATTTAGGCATTTGATTTAGTCCCACATGGCATTCTGATTAAAAAAAAAAAAGCACTATTCTAAACTAGTGTAGCTCATGCTAAATGAATTACCAACTGATTAATAGATCACAAACAATAATTATAAATGGGATATCATCATCAAGTGGGGGTGTTTCCAGTGATGTCCCATAGGGATCTGTCTTTGGCCCAATGTTCAATATCTTTATCAGTGATTAAGGCTACCGTTATGTCACAGAAGTCACAGAATCTGTGACTTCCAGAGACCTCTGAGACATTTTCTGCCTCAGGGCTGGAGCTCCCACAGCTCCTGCCTTGGTAGGGGGGACCCTGCAGCTCCCAGCCATGGTGGGGGGACTCCCCAGAGCTGCCCAGCTGCGGCAGGGAGCAAGGAAACCCCATAGCCATCCAGCCCCCACAGTCGGTGGGGGACCCTGTAGCTTCCACTTGCTGCAGGTGGCGGGAAACCCCCTTGAGTTGCTCAGCCACCATGCAGGGGTGTCCCCAGCGCTCCCACTCAATGCAGCGGTGGGGGACCCTGGTATCCCAGCAGCAGTGGGTGCTGAACCTGCCTCCCTCCCCATTTTGTCAGGGATATTTCTAGCGAAAGTCAGGGACAGAGCATGGTCTTCTGTGAATTTTTGTTTATTGCCCATGACCTGTTCCTGACTTTTACTAAAAAATATCTGTGACAAAATCTAGCCTTAAGTATGCATATTCTCACTATCCAGATAAATGTTTAAATTTCAACCTTACAAAGCTCTTGGACTCAGTGACATATTCTGGCAGTGGGACTCATACATTATGTGCATATTGTGTTTTATACAGTTTTAAATGAGTTACTTTTCAATGTCATTGTGTGTTTGTTCTTATACTATGAATAGACTCAGCAGAATTAATTTATTTAAATTTCAATGGATAATATTGATATTTATTTTTAAACTTTTTTATTTTTATCTATTTAAATTTTCACAGTTGTGGCAAATTATGGAGAGTTCAGACAATTATCATTTAATGACAAATGTTGAGATTCAAAAAATTAAAGCTTTATGACCATTACAACATAAATTTATCATCATCATATGCCAAAATATGAAGTAAATGTCCAGTAATCAAAGTCTAATAAGTTTTCAAGCAGTATTTTTCTTACCTCGCTTATCTATAAATTTTGATTATTATCGATGGAAATATTTTTTCAGTTTGTGTGTGTACAGTGAAATTGACGTTTATCATTTTTATCAATAAAAATGTAATCCTTCCAAGACTAATAAAGAGATAGGTAAAGCGATGAAGTGTATTGGCAATAAAGATATACAATTTTATATATCAGGCACAATTTTGAATGTCAAAAGCATTGAGAGATTTGAGTCTTACATTTCAAAAAACAAGTTTCACTGACAAACTAAAATACCTTTTCTTTTAAGCATGCGGTTGTTTACTCAGAAAAATCATTATGAAAACCACATACTTGCTGCTTGTTCTCTTTAGAATATGGTAACATGGTTGAAACATGGAACATAATCTCATGCCCTTGATACACTGTGTAGATGGAATATATTCCTGTTGTATCATCTGCAAAGGAAGAAAACCACTCTCAGTGGGATTATGCAATATTACATTTCTAAGGAGAAAAGGAAACTTCATTTCCAGTCACAGGACAGTCTCAGGGCCCCTCCTTTTCAGATCCATACTTCTTACTTGCCTTTAAACAGGTAAAAGTTAATAGATTATAAAAGATTATAAAATCTTGACATCCTGCATAATTTAAAGTATATACAATGTTTCTGCTAGTAGGCCCAGTGGATTTACCCTGAAAGGAGATATGTATTCAGCAACTCACTGAAAATGCATCATGAACACAGACAAATGCAGCCACCAACACATCAGTAGAATCTCCATTCAAGAAATTCATAAATTCAGTAAAATATACTCCTGTGTGTGGCGCTGACAGCCAGTGCATATCTACATTCTCAATCATGGCCTTCAACTAAATAATGAACCCCCCCTGCAGAGTGCCACTGGAAGACATGTATCCAGTTTAGTTTTATTTTAGAACATCATGAATTCGAAGGGGTTCTATCCTGCAGAGACTTGGGCCTGACAAGTCTAATTTTTGTCTCGAAGAGAAAAAGGAGCTGAATGTGACTTTTCTTTACAGTATGTGATGCTGTTATGCTATTTAACCACCCGTAGCTAACACCATGATACAGAATATGTGGCCAATTCATGACAGGAAAGATGCAGTCTAAGAAAACAGAAAATGTGAATTTGTGAGGAATAAACAGGACTGGACAATGTGAATTTGTGAGGAATAAATAGGACTGAGGCTGCATCATGGAAATCCTCCAAATTTTAGGCTCTGTCAGGGAACAGAGTGGGATGGTAGGGAAGCTATGCCAAAATTGGAGGGCAAAGTGCCTGATAAGACGGTTACTCACATTTGTAACTGTTGTTCTTCGAGATGTGTTCCTCATATCCATTCCAATTAGGTATGCGCGAGCCGTGTGCACGCTCGTCGGAAGATTTTTACCCTAGCAACACTCGGTGGGTCAGCTGGGTCGCCCCCTGGAGTGGCGTCGCTATAGCGCCAGATATGTACCCCTGCCGACCCAAAGGTCCTCCAGTTCCTTCTTGTCGGCAACTCCGACAGTGGGGAAGGAGGGTGGGTTTGGAATGGATATGAGCAACACATCTCGAAGAACAACAGTTACAAAGGTGAGTAACCATCTTTTCTTCTTCGAGTGCTTGCTCATATCGATTCCAATTAGGTGATTCCCAAGGCTTACCTAGCTGGTGGGGTCGGAGTGAGACGTTGCAGAATGCAAAACTGCTGAGCCAAAGGCTGCATCATCTTTGGATTGCTGAACCAATGCGTAATGTGAGGCAAAGGTGTGAATCGATGACCAGGTAGCAGTGCGACATATTTCCTGGATGGGGACATGGGCCAGGAAAGCAGCAGATGAGACTTGCACCCGAGTAGAATGGGTGGTGAGATGGCTAGCTGGAATGTGAGCCAATTCATAGCATGTTCGGATGCAGGATGTCACCCAAGATGAAATTCGTTGGGAAGAGACCAGCATGCCTTTCATCCGGTCTGCCACCACTACAAAGAGCTGAGGTGAACGGCGGAAGGGTTTGGTTCTCTCGATATAAAAGGTGAGAGCCCTGCGGACATCCAAGGTATGTAGTTGTTGTTCCCGACGCAATGACTGCGGCTTCGGGAAAAAGACTGGAAGAAAGATGTCTTGATTGACATGAAAAGCAGACACCACCTTAGGGAGGAAAGAGGGGTGCGGTCGCAGCTGTACCTTGTCCTTGTGGAATACCGTATACGGGGGATCTGCTGTCAAAACCCGAAGCTCCGATACTCGTCTTGCAGAGGTGATAGCGACGAGGAAGGCTGTCTTCCAGGAGAGGTACAGCAGCGAGCAGGTGGCCAGAGGCTCAAAAGGGGCACCCATAAGCTTGGCTAGCACCAGGTTTAGATCCCAGGTAGGGGTCGGGCGTCTGACTTGAGGGTACAACTGTTTCAATCCCTTAAGGAACCTGGAATCTATGGGGTGAGAGAGGACTGAACGGCCACTTTCCCCCAGGTGGAAGGCGGAAATAGCTGCCAGATGCACCTTTACAGAAGAGACCACCAGGCCCTGCTCTTTCAGGGACCATAGGTAATCCAGGACAGTAGGGACAGATACCTGTCCGGGGACTAAGTTACTCTGAGCGCACCAGTAGGAGAAATGCTTCCACTTGGTGAGATATGTCATCATAGTGGAAAGCTTCCTACTGCCCAAGAGCACCTGTTGTACCAAGGCAGAGCAACGTAACTCAGACTGACTCAACCACACAGCAGCCATGCTGTGAGATGAAGGGATTGAAGGTCCGGATGGTGAAGCCTGCCAAAGTCCTGTGTTATGAGGTCCGGCCAGAGTGGCAGGGGGATCGGGTCTGCCACTGAGAGGTCAAACAACAGGGTGTACCAATGTTGCCTCAGCCACGCTGGAGCAATGAGGATCAGGTGGGCTCTGTCCCTGCGAAGCTTGAGTAGGACTCTGTGGACGAGCGGAAATGGTGGGAAGGCATAAAGTAGGTGCCTCTTTCACGGGGTCAGGAATGCGTCTGAGAGGGAGCCCGGGGAGCGTCCTTGGAAGGAGCAGAACACCTGGCATCTCCTGTTCTCTCGGGAGGCAAAGAGGTCTATGTGGGGAAACCCCCACCTCTGGAAAACAGAATGGATAACGTCTGGACGAATCGACCACTCGTGAGACAGGAAGGACCTGCTGGGGTGATCTGCCAGAGTGTTCTGGACTCCTGGGAGAAAAGACGCTACCAAATTGATAGAGTGGGCTATGCAAAAGTCCCAGAGGCGGATGGCTTCTTGACAAAGGAGGGAGGAGCGTGCTCCGCCCTGCTTGTTTATGTAAATCATGGCTGTTGTGTATCAGTGTTCACGGACAACACAACGGCCTCGTAGATGGTCCCGAAACACCTGGCATGCTAGATGGACTGCTCTCAGCTCCCTCACGTTGATGTGCAAGGCCAGCTCTTGGGGCAACCAGAGGCCTTGAGTGTGAAGGCTCCCGAGGTGGGCACCCCAACCCAGAGATGACGTGTCTGTGGTTAGGGCCACCGAGGGTTGCGGTGGGTGGAATGGCATCCCTGCGCAGACCAGAGAGGGGTCTAACCACCAAGTGAGGGAGTCGAGAACCTTCCTGGGGATAGTGAGCACCGAATCCACACTGTCTCTGTGTGGATAGTATATCGAAGTAAGCCAGGTTTGGAAGGGACGAAGACGTAGCCTCGCGTACTTGGTTACGAAGGTGCAGGTGGCCATGTGACCTACTAGGCTGAGACAGGTGCGCACCGATGTTGTTGGAAAGGATTGAAGACTTCGAATTATTGAAGCTATTGTTTGAAAATGCAACTGGGGGAAGCAGGCTCTGGCCAGATTGGAGTCCAGAACAGCTTCGATGAAGTCTATTCTCTGCACGGGTGTCAGAGTAGACTTTTCTGTGTTGATAATGAGGCCTAGGCTCCTGAAGAAGTCTCTGATGATGCACAGGTGCTGGGATACTTGTGACTGGGAAGTCCCTCGAATGAGCCAATCGTCGAGATACGGGTAGAAGTATACTTGATGACACTGGAGGGAGGCGGCTACTACAGCCATACATTTGGTGAAGACCCTTGGAGCTGTAGAAAGGCCAAAGGGAAGTACTGTGAACTGAAAGTGTTGGTGGTTGACCACAAAATGGAGGTACCATCTGTGTGGTGGATAAATGGCGATGTGGAAATACGTGTCCTTCATATCGAGGGCGGCATACCAGTCCCCTGGATCCAGAGATGGGATGATGGATCCCCAGGGATACCATGCGGAACTTCAGTTTTATCATGAATTTGTTGAGTTCTCACAGGTCTAGGATCAGTCGTAGACCTCCCTTTGCCTTGGGTATTAAAGAGTAGTGGGAATAGAACCCCTTGCCCCTCATGTCTTTTGGCACCTCCTCTATGGCTCCCAGTTTCAGGAGTGCCTGGACCTCTTGTAAGAGGAATTGCTCGTGAGAGGGGTCCCTGAAGAGGGACGGGTAGGAAGGGTGGGAGGGGGGGTTTGAAACAAACTGGAGGTGGTATCCTGCTTCCACCGTGCGGAGGACCCAATAATCTGAGGTTAGCTGGGATCAGGCAGGGAGGAAATGGGAGAGGCGGTAGAAAAAGGAGGGAAAAGGATCCGGTAGAGTAACTGGTGGGCCGTCCTCGGGTGTCCCATCAAAAGTTTTGCTTCGGCCCCGTTGGTGGTTTAGGAGGCACTTGACTTTGGGTTCCTTGAGGGCCAGACTGCCTCCGCCGATTCCCCCTGCCACGCCTTCTGGTAGCGTCCTGACGTGGCCTAGTCTGGTTGTAAGGGCGGTGTGGCTGGGGCCGGAAGGAGCTTCGTTGGGTTACTGGCGCATGCATACCCAGCGAGCGCATTATGACATGATTGTCCTTCAGACTTTGCAACCTGGGGTCGGTTTTGTCTGAGAAAAGGCCCTGGCCCTTGAAGGGTAAATCCTGAATGGTCTGCTGCAATTCAAGGGGAAGGCCTGAAGCCAGGAGATACACCTCATCGTCACTCCGGATGCCAGAGCTCTGGCAGCCGAGTCCGCCGCATCCAGAGAGGCCTGGAGGGAGGTTTTTGCTACCTTTTTACCTTCTTCAAGTAGGGCCGTAAACTCTGGACCGGGCTCCTGGGGAAGAAGCTCCATAAACTTCCCCACAGACACCCACGTATTAAAGTTATATCAACTTAGGAGGGCTTGTTGGTTTGCCACCCAACCAGTATATTTTGCGGCCTAGGAGGTCCATGCGTCAAGCCTCCTTCGCCTTAGGAGCTGATGCTTGCTGGCCATGACACTCCCGTTCGTTCACCGATTGGACAACTAGAGAGCACGGTGGTGGGTGAGTGTAGAGGTATTAATACCCCTTTGAGGGGTCCATATATTTCCTCTCTACTCCCCTAGCTGTAGGTGGAATTGAAGCTGGGGATTGCCAAATGGTGTCCGCATTAGCTTGTATAGTGCGGATGAACGGGAGAGCCACTCTAGTAGGTGAATCAGCCAATAAGATGTCCACGACCGCATCCTCTATTTCAGTGACCTCCTCCATCTGCAAGTTCATATTCTGAGCCACCCGCCTCAAGAGGTCTTGATGGGCCCCGAGATCGACTGGTGGAGGTCCTGAGGAGGATGTTCCTGCTACCGCCTCATCAGGTGAGGAGGAGGAGGAAAGGCCCGGGACCAACGGGTCCTGAGGTGGGTCATGTACTTGAGGGGCGTCATCTGCATCAGGTGGAACCTCAGTGACTGCAGATGGAATTGGAGCCTCGTCTGTTCCCTTGGGGGAGGGCGGCTCACTGTCGCCTCTGGTACCCAGTGTTCTGACAGGGCCGACCGTTGAGCCACTGATGGGGCACCCTGGGCCTGGTGGTATGCCCATGGTGTCCAGAAGGACCAGTGATGAGGCCCTTGTTCGTGGCTTTGTCTCTCCGGATATTGCCTGGGGATGTCAGAGTCACGCTCCTTATGGTAGGATGCACTACCAGCCTGAGACGATACCGATGTGTGTCTTGAAGGGCACGGTGGTGCCGAGAGACCCTGCGAGGGTGCCACTATTCTTGACGCTTGATCCCGGGGCAGTACCGGAGAGCGGTACCGGGAGCTATCGCAGTACCGCGAGCGAGACCGGGACCTTCTACCGTACCAGTGCTGGGAGGTCGACCGGGATCTCGAGTCTCTTCGTCTGGAGTGACTGTGGGATACACGGTACCGAGATCGGTGCCAAGAGCTGGATCAGTACCAGGAGTATCTGTCCGGTGAACGAGATGTTGAATGTCACAGCGAGTGCGACCGGTACCGCGATGGAGAGCGGTGTCGGGACTGCGAGCGGCGCCGGGAGCGGGAACGACGTGATCGAGAGCGTCTGCGAGACCGTGATCTGGAATGACGTCCCTCTGGTGGACCGACGGAAGGAGGCCTTACCAGGACCAGCTTGCTGATGGATTGAACAACCCGCACCGGCGGTACCAGGGGTTGAGGATGTATCGGCTCCATCATAGCAATGAGCTCCCTTGCCGCAGAGAAGGTCTCAGGCGTAGAAGGGAGAGCAAGCTCAACCACAGCAGGAGCCGGGGAGCTGTCTGGCACTGGACTCAATGGCCTTTGTGGTGCCACGCTAGGTGGAGCTGCAATTTGCGGTGCTGGCGTCGACGGTGCCGCAGCGGATGACGGTGCCCGACGAACCGTCTTAGACGAGAGCCTCTTCTGCGAGGCTGGAGTCAGAGCACTATGTCGTTTCCCAGTTGGGGAAAGGGAGCAGTGCCGGCAGAGGTCGGTGCCGGCAGAGGTCGGTGCCGGGACTCCTTCTTGGTACCGGAGTGATCTGGTGCCGAAGGGGCGCTCCTTTCCGAGGCAGTCTGTTGGGCGCTCAGTACCGGTGTTGCAGGACTAAGTGCTGACTCCATGAGGAGCTCTTTCAATCAAAAGTCCTGCTCCTTCTTCATCCTTGGTTTAAATGACTTGCAAATGCGGCACCTGTCAGGAAGGTGGGATTCCCCTAGGCACTTGAGGCAGGAGTCGTGGGGATCCCCTACTGGCACTGGCTTCTGGCAAGCCAAGCACGGTTTGAATCCCAGTGCCTTGGGCATGGGCCCGCACCAGGGTGGAGGAAAGGGGCTAATCCCTGATCCCCCTTCAACTATATACACTATATAGTGGGGAGATCAAGATTTACCAATAAATATTAACATTATTATTTGATGAAAAATGGCAAAATGTGTCTAATAATATATTTAGGAAACAGTATCTGAGTAGGTCTCTTCTCAGACTGAACTATTACTTTCTGTTATGTAAACAATACATGAGTGTGCTTACATTCTGTACATATGCATGCACACTAACAAGCACATTCACAATGGACCTATCACCAGTTATTTTAGCTGAAATCTTACTTTTAGTGTCCAGGCCTCCTCTGTAGCCTGTCCAACCCTTCAGTGTAATTGTGTCACCCAAAAGATTCAATAATCTTTGAAAGCTGTCACTTCCAGTTTCTACAAGTGGAGGAAAGCACTGTTAGGCATGAAACAGTTCATCGGTATGGCAGATGCAACTGCACATTAACCACAATACAGAACACAGGGCCTACTCCCCAGCTTATATTCAGGCAAGAACTGCTTCTTCATGTGTGTCCCTTTTCTATATTAATTCTCTAAATGTCTGCATGGGTATATTAGAAATTTAATACATGAAACAGGAAAGTGTGAGCTGACCCACTGGCTCAACAGTAAAAAAAACATACCACCATGTGGGGAACCAGAATTTCACAATTGAGTTCAATTTGCCTTGTATCACCCAAGTCTGGGAGCTCTCTGAAAATAGCACTGTCAACCTTGAGGAACAGGTAGAAAAAGGGATCACCATGTGTTTAGTAAACAGTGACCTCTTGCTAATTCTGATGGCACAGGGACAGTCATCATGATGCAAGGCTCAAGAAAGGGAAAATAAAATGAGAAATAAGTGGTACTTCCTCCAATCCCTTAAAAAAAAAAAAAGGATGTTTTTATTTCAAATATATTAAACAATACCTGAAAACAGCACCAACACACCAGAAGCTGTCTAGAGCTTTAATCATACAAAACTCAATTTTTTTCAAGTGTAATTTTAAGGTATACAAAGCCCTCATCAAGAAAAAAGTCAAAACCCAAAAGTCTGGGTTTTTTTATTATTGTTAGCCAGGTGAAAATAAAAATTCACACAAACACAACTATTTAAAGAAATTATATTTAATGTGTAAGAAATCAAAAGCATTGTAGCAGGGTGGACCCCTGCTCCTGCCCTGAAGGGATAAAAACAGCCCTGGGAGCGGGCTGTGGCTGGAGAAAGCAGCTTTTCGTCTGGTCTGACTGGGGGAAGTGGCTGCAGCTGGGGCCATGCCTCAAACAGGCCCAGCTGGCCCCTATAAGAAGCTGTGAGCCAGAGGCCCAAGAAGTCTCTCTCTGTTTGTAGAGAGAGAGGGGCTTGGCTGCAGGGACCTGAGCAGAGTACCTGAGTGAAGCAGGGCTGGGGACAGGCTGGGGAGCTCTAGCCTGGAAAGACCCAGGCTGCGGCCTAGCAGAAGGCCAACGGGTACTAGAGGTTGCAGAGGGCAGCCCAGGGGTAGGCCAAGGCAGCAGGTCCAAACCCTCCTTGCCAGTGATGAGTAGGCTGATACTGCAGTCTGCCCCAGGGTGTGGGGCTAGATGATGACTGGCAGTAGACTTATACTGAGGCAAGGTGGGAATAGTGGGTGGGGGGTTCCCTGGGGAGGGGAGACCCTAGGACTGAGGGGATTACTGCTAGGGAGCAGCACCCCAGGTAAAAGGGCACCGGGTCCAGGGAGGAACATGGGGGCCAGAGGACAGATGGATCACCAGCCTGCAGAGGGCGCTCCAGAGCTGAATCGAGCTAATTCCCAGAAGTCACCAGCAGGAGGCGCCGCAGGGGTGAGTCTGGCACGTCTACAAGCATTCTTTTGGGTATACAACAATCTCAAACTCTGGGGGAAGAAACCCCAACAATGGATACAGCCTCTTTCCAGTTGCCCAAAAGGTATTTTTCAAATATCTTTAGAATTATTGTAAAGAAAACTGGAGTTCTTGGAGATGTCCTTGCATACTCCTATTTATGGAATATTGTACCACTCTGTGGTGCCTTGCATTAGAACCCTTTGAACCTACCCTTCTAGCAGTGTAGCTACAGCACTTCTGCACCGCTGCCCCTCTTCTCAGCATACCTAACATACTGAAGTTGAGGCTATAATTGGGGTAGAGGACCCTCCCAGTTGCTTCCTCCACAAAGCCAGAGACATCACAACCAGGATTCTGACAGAGAGGGGAAGAAGGGGGAGAAATGTGAATATGCACAGACATCTCGAAGAACTCCAGTTAAAGGTAAATAACCTTCATTTCGTCTTTCAGTGGCTTTGCATATTCCCACTTATGGGATAGATTGATAAAGAGTACTGAGACTAACATGGAGGTGGGAACATAGTCTTAATTGAATAAACACTGAAGCATCTCTTGCCAAACCCAGTATCGACTCTAGAAACCAAATTCAGAGTATAATGCTTGGTGAAGGTGTGAACCGAAATCTGGGTTGTAGCTTTGTAGACCTCACCTGCCTCAAACAAGCGAAAGAAGCAGCCACAGCTCTAGTGTAATGTGGTCAGATTGAACAGACTGTTTAATACACCAGGAAATAGTCTGAGAAGAAACCATATGCCCTATATTATTCTTGACATACATAACAAACAGTCTAGACATTTTACAAAAACTCTTAGTTCCGTCCAAATAATATGCAAGAGCCCTTTGGGCATCCAGTTGGTGGAGGACAGATTCCCCTTTATTAGAATGTAATTTAAGGGGGGAAAATACCCACTACCTTAAGCAAAAACCAAGGATCAGGTATAAGAATTACCTTGTCTCTATTAAAGGAAGTAAAAAGGTGAATCAGCCTTGACTCCAGTCACCTCACTTACTCCCCTGGCTGATGTAATGGAAATAATGAAGAGAGTTTTGAAAGGCAAATAATAAAATGAACACTCTGCCAAAGGCTTAAATGGAGGTTTTATCTACGTAGTCAAAACCAAATTATGGTCCCCAAAAGGGGCAGGATCTCTCACAGGAGGATACAAGTTTTATAAACTTTCCATGAGCTTCTTTATTGGAAATATGAACAGTGATCTGCCACCAACCAACACGTGATCCATGAAAATGGCTGCCAAATGAACTTTTAACAATGAATTAGACAACACTTGATTTTTTAAAATACATTAAGTATTCCAGAACACAAGGGATGGAAGACTGTAGGGGAATCAGACTTCCCATGAATCCATCCCTGAAATCTGGACCACTTCAGATGGTGGTAGTTTCTACTGGACTGTTTTTTAAAACTAACTAGTATGCCCTGCACAGATGACCATCATAACTGCTCAAGAATAGACAGAGTCATATCCCAGTCACTCAAGCCATCAGGTACAGGGACTGCAGGTGCAGATAAAAGATCCTCCTCCTGGGACAGAGGAAGATGCATGAATGAGATAAGCAAACCACTGTTGACGTGGCAACGAGTATCACCCATGCCCTGTCCTGATGTATCTTCCTTATTGCCTTCTGTATCAAGGGAAAGGCAAACATCACACTCTTCCCCGCAGTGCAGAAGGAAAGCATCTAACAGAGACTGACTGTCCTGGCCCAATTTGGAACAGAAACAGTGGCATTTCCTGTTGGGTCGTGTCATGAGCAAGTCCACAACTGGCTGACCCCACCTCGAAAATACAGTCTGAACTAGCTTATCCTTTAAGGACCACTGGTGCATCTGACAGCAATCTCTGTTCAGGTGATCTGCAACTACATTGTTCTCAACTGCCAGATGTAGTGCCATGGGATGAATGTCACGGCAGATACACAATCCCATAACTTTGTCACCTCCACATACAAAGGGGTGGAATAAGTTCTCCCATTTGTCAATATAATACATTACCAATGTATTGTTTGTCATTAAGTCCACAGCCTTCCCTTGCAGAACAGAGGAATGATTTGAGAGTCAAAACCCAGTTCCAGTATGCTGATGTGCAATGCTCTCTCCTGGGATGACCAGAGCCCTCAAACTGTCAAGTAATTCAGGTGTGCCCTGTTTGACCACCAGTCTGGACATACTATAAGGTGGTGAGGCATGATGATCATAATTGAAAGCCTGCCCGATGTGGGCTGGGGACCCAGGACATCCAATACTGAATGGGTCTCATTGTCGGCTGTGCAGAATCCATAGATAGTGACTGCCATAAAACTCATAAGAAACCTTGCCCCTCTGTATAGGACAACTTCAAATATTTAATTAACTCTGTCTAATTCTTAGAAACCTGTGGTCTGGCAGAAAAACTCTCCCTTCTACAGAGTTTAATATGGCCCCTTTAAAGGGAATCCTTTGAGCAGGACAGAAAGAATCCTAGGTCTGAGAGAAGTTTGGTTCTGGGGGCTATGTGGCTCATCGGGTCCTCATGCACAGTTGCCTTTAGCAGCTAATTATCCAAGAAAAGGTAAATGAAAATATCCTCATTCCTTAAATGAGACACTACAGCAGAAAGACATTTTGTATATACTCTGGGTGCCAAGGAAAAGCTAAATGGGAGCACCTTGTACTGGAAATGGTCCCTAGCCATCACGAATCAGAAATACTTTAGATGATTTTGACATTTTGTGATATGAAAATGCTAAACTAATTCTTAGAAGAGAAGACTCTGCCTCTGAGGACATCAGAGCGTTTCACATCCACCCAGGCATGCGGTTAGGCAGAATGGACGTGGGAAGGCACTTTGCCACCTCTGTAGCCTCACACTCAGTATGTGGGGTATGCTGAGAAAAGGGGTGGGGCCACAGGAGCCCCCTAGCTACACTGCTAGAAAAAAGGGTTCTACCAAAAGGTGGCACAATATTTCATAAATGGGAATATACAGAGCTACTCAAAGTGCATTTGCAACATCACACCGGTGTCAAAACAGCAACTGTGAGAAGCTGACTTCTTAATCCTTTTACGCATAAAGTAAAATATTGCATTATTTTTACATTTAACACAAAGGCCAGCTCAGACCCAGATACTGGATTAAGTCTGCAAGTCCTGCACACAGAAAAAACCCATCATTAGCATAGCACTAATAGCCATCTCTCTTTCTCATAGTCAATATACAGGGTCAATATGCAGTCCTGTTGTTTTTCCGTTCGGGCAGCCAAAAGTGTTTAATTATCAAATGAAAAGCTGACTTACCATTGCTGAACATTTCATCGTCTGTAAGTTGACCATCTTTGGCATAAAGAATTCCAAACTTAAAATTTACGCAGCCCTGAGAAATAAAAACAGGGATATAATGTGTTAATCAGGAAAGGTCAACAAATGTACTTTTCTTATAATTTTTCCACTAAGGATTTGTATACAAGTTCTACTTATGGAAATATATAGCCTATATCCTTGTGTTACACAAATACCACATTTATATTTTTCTGCACTAATTTATCTTTGGGTCATATGATGAAATTCTATTTATGTACTTAAATGTATTCAAAATGGAACTTACAGACAGACAATCTTCAGCTTTGCATGCTCTACAGTGCCTCACATTACAGTCCTTGTTACAAGAAATGACTGGTTTCTCAGTTATTACAAATAAAGGGGAACTTATTCTAAATGCAAAGCTAATATTCGCTGAATGGGTTTTGTGAGTTCAAAGTGATCAGTTTACACTTACCTCTTGCTCTTCAAGAACCAGTAAATCCTGTTTAAAAAAAAAAAAAAAAAAAAAAAAGAGAGACTGGTTAGCACTCTGACAAACAAAGATCTAACCATCTTATTTCCACTCCTTTAAAAATCAAAGTTGTTTTCCTTTTCAAGTGACACTTCAATACACTTCAAGCCATGTTTTTTGGCAATGTCACAGAACTGTAATCTGCACTATCATGTCCTGCCACTGCAACTGAGCAACAACTAGTAAAATTTATTTCTATAAATAGTGTGTTCTACAACACAAGAGGGAAGAAACCAATCTCTTCCTTACCTTTTGTATCTCAGGGTGAAGAATTTCCCTAGGGCTTTTTTCAAATTTGTCAAGATTCATGGCACTGAAATGCAATTAAAATAATAGATTTTGTAAGAGAGTGAGGATATTTTTCAATATTAGCCATTTAGTGATACACACCTGCACATAAAGAATTAACTGAATAGCCATTTTATCATCTATGTTTGCATTCTAATGATCTCTTTGCCCTGTGACACTGACTACTGCATGGGAATTTAGAGAAAGAAATGAGTGAGATATTGCATTGCCAGCAAGTTAAACCTTACTTTGTTTGCAAATAAAGCTCTGGGCTAAGGAACATCATAGTTATCTTTTTCATACGACACAATAGTGAATTTTGTTTTGTAAACTTTTCCTATGCTTACTAAAAAGTACCACAAGGGAAATGAAAATCAAAACAAACGGGTGTATTATTAAGCTTGACATAAAACTACAACCTAAATATGCACAAGCGACCCAGGAAAATAGAAAAATAGTTAACTGTATACAGAAGAAAACATGATAAAACTTTTGTAGATGCAGAAAAATACAAAATATGACTTATTAAACAGACAAAAATAATCTTATCTACAGCTCTGACTATATGTAATTTTATCCACTCTCTCTCTCCTAGTCTTGTTTTACCCAACAGTTCAGGATTTCACGAAGTGGGAATTGAAGAATTCTTCAACAAAAAAACTTCAAAAACAAACTCAAATGAGAAGCTGCAGAATTGGAATTAATCTGCAAACTGGACACCATCAACTTAGGCCTGAAAAAAGACTGGGAGTGGATGGGTCACTACAAAAAGAAATTTTCTCTCCCTTGACATTTATCCCTTCTTGTTAACTGTTGAGAATAGGCTACTTCCACCTTAATTGAATTGGCCTTGTTAGCACTGACCCCTCACTTGGTAAAGCAACTCCAATCTTTTCATGTGCTATAATATATATTCTGCTTACTGTATTTTTCACTCCATGCATCTGATGAAGTGGGTTTTAGGCCACGAAAGCTTATGCCCAAATAAATTTGTTAGTCTCTAAGGTGCCACAAGGACTCCTCATTGTTTTTGCTGATACAGACTAACACAGCTACCACTCTGAAATCATATACCAAGGATATTCTAAATGTTAACACTGTTAACTATTGCACTTCATGGATGGGAGGACAAAAGACTAGATGGAGGACGGGGAAGTGGTAAGATGAGTAAGACCTTTAACAACACGTGGTGAGTGGGTGGGGAGCGCATTTGATTTCTTTTCCTGAAAGGGGAGGGGGGTCAGCTTTCAAAAGTCTGGGAAACAGTGCAGAAGAGAATCCACAATATCCCACATGAAAAAGCAGAGAAGGAGAGAATCAGCTAAGGACTTCAATCTGTTTAGGAATCTTTGTTTCTTTCTTGGTTGCCTTTACCCCCTCAGCCACATTCTACTCAGATCTCTCCACTCAACTTTGTGAGGCTTCAGCTGGTCTGTCCACAAGCAAGCCCAAGATCACTTCCTCTCAAGCACCAATTAGTTAGTTTCAGTTAGTGCCAAATTTCTAAGTTAAAGATATTTCCACGCACACACTCTGCCCCACCCCCCCAAAAGGTGCTCAGAGTTGTATTTCTCCATTGCCATAGAGGTTTCACAAGGCTATTACTTGGCATTCTATAGCACCTGGACTGAAGGCACCTTCATATATGTGCTTTCCTTAAGAATTGTATTCTTTGTTTCACTGTTTTCTACAGCCATAATGGAAAAGAAAACATGAACAGAAATAAAGCTTCTGAATGACAGAAAAGGAAAACAGGGCACAGACAAATACATTTAATGATAATTCATTGTGAATATTTACCTTAAAATAGATTTCACTGATAATGTTTTTGTGGGACTGTAAGAGAGGCATATTTTCTGAGTACCCTGTAAAGGAAAAATACTAGAAGAGGTTACATCAAATGCTGAAATTCTCTATGTAACTAAGTATGAATCTTAGTAAAAACAAGCAAACTAAAAACCAAGATCCCATCCTCAATGTTATCTAAATATATTTGTTAATTACCTGGAAAAGGGGAGGAAGAGAGTGATGTGACAAAACATGTAGAGGATGCAACATTATTTAGGCTACTCTAGAGTATAATGGAATGTGAGGAACTGCAGGGGGAATTAACAATGTTAAGTCATCTAACAGCATGAGGATTGATGAAATTAAAATATAGACAATTGCAAGACACTGCTCATTGAGAGGAACACTTGAACTATACATACACATTAATGGATTCTAAGTTATCTATAACTACTTAGGAAAAATTGTCACTGTATCATTATGGACTGCTAAATTGAATCTTCTCAGTGTACAGTGGTAGTCAAAGGCAAAACAAAATATTAAACTGTATTATAATTATAATGCCATTATATAAATTGATAACATGCCGTTTATCTGGAATACTGTATTCAGTTTTGGCCACTCATCTCAGAATTAATGAAGTGTTGCAGATAAGGACAATGAAAATGATTAGTAGCATGGATAGATTTCCACAGGAGGAGAGGCTAAAAAAATTAAGGCTATTTAAGTTTAGAGAGCCTGTATAAGAAGTAATGTCTTACAAGTATGAAAATATTAAATTGTATAGAGAAAGTAAGTCAAGTGCTCCTCTTTACAGTCTCATAATACAAAAATAAAGGGACAACCAACAAAAATTAAGTCCAGGAAATAAACAAATAGAAGAAAATATTTTTACAAAATGTATTATTCAACTTTGGAACTCAGTGCTACAAATACTGCAGCAATAATCGCAGGGTTAAATAAAATATTATATATTTAGGTGGATAATAAAAATAGTTATATTAGCTAGAATAAAGTTCATAAGGTACATAAATCCTCATGGATCAGGACTTAAATCTAATCACTAACTGTCTTGGGTTAGGAGAAAAGTAATAGCATGCCTATAGGTGAAGTTAACTACCCATTACGGAAGATCTGCTTTTACAGATCCAGACTAACACGGCTACCCCTCTGATACTTTAGCCATTATGGAGACTCTTAAACCGTCCCATAAAGCATCTGATATTAGCCCCTGTGAGAGAGAAGCTACCTGAGTACCTGAACACAAGGATGACTTAAGTAAGGCATAGGCACTACAGCTCTGTGTCTGGGACCTCTGCTCCCAGAGACAAGCAATTACAGCAGAATCTGAGCTCTCATTTTAAAAAGTTTCTAGTCCCCATGGTTGGGAAGAAAAACAAACATGAACTGACTGACACAGTAACATCTCCTGGAGTTTGCAGAGAGCCTGAGACAATAGCTCTGAGATGTCTGAACTACCTCACTCATCTCAATGGGATATTAATCCAAGACCTACTGCTCTGGGGAACTCCATCAACATCCAACCATCACAAGACTGAGCATAGCAGGAGAGAAAAATGCAATAGGCACCAGCCCATCCACCTAATCATATGCACCCTAAGTGCTCAGAAGTGCTGAGGATGGGTTGTCCTTGTTACTATCCTTGCCATGTTGCTGCCTATACCTCTCTGAGATGGGAAGGGACAGCTGCTGTTGCCACGCTAGGTGGGGAATGGGGTCACAATGCAGAGGCAGTGCTCTGGGAGATGTTTGATTGTTAATTTCAGGATCCGTCTCCTGAAATTCCTATAAAACAGCTGTATGATAGAGTAGGAGACTGGTCTCCCACTATATTTTGTCAATAGATCTGGTATCCTCAAATCTCTGGGAACTGTTTCTGGAAGTGCTAGAGGAGACTGAAATTGTACACTGTTCTGCAGATCTGGGGATGGCCAACAAGGGCCTCTCGAACATGGTGGCATCTGCCAGTAAGCTACAGCCAAATCCAATTCATAACATTATCCATAATAAGGGTCCTCTTGGACTGGTTGAGAGCCAGAGATTTTTCTAAGGACATACAAACTGATATCACCTCCTGCTTGTAATTGTCTACAGATTGCAGATCTGATTCCAGATCCAATCCAGAACACAGAGGCAACAGCAGTGGTCCTGGCACTGGAGAGACTGGTTTACTAGGAGAATCTGTTTTAGGAGGTTAAAGCAGAGGCCAGGCATGGTGCTCCTCTACCCTTCTTTTTTCTGACTCTGAAGATGATTTCCTCTTTCTCAATTCTTCACTTCCTGCATCCAATTAAGGTGGAGGCATCAGATCCAAGTGACAGTTGTGAGCACTACGGTAACAGGAGATTGGGTAAGAAGCCTGGAACTGACATGTAGATCTGGCACAACATTCATAATTTCTAATTGTGTTGCTGATGATAAATTTGGATCCTTCAATTTCTGGTTTGGCTATGACAAACATACACGAATAACGTAGCTGGAGTCAACGTACCTTAGGTCAAGTTACTGCAGGGTCTACAACACAGGGGGTCAACGGGAGAAAATCTCCAGTCGACTTACATTACTCTTCTCGTCAGGAGTAGAGTACAGGGATTGACTGGAGATCAATCTGCAGTCAATTTGGCGGGTGGATCAATCTTAGAGCATCTATCCCTTACGGAGTATAGACCTGCCCATAATTGAGTTAGTAATAATATTTGCTACTTCACTCGAGTGTTTTTTCACTCTGCTATTTTAATAAAACCTTATACTAAATTACTATAAACCTAGTTTAATAAAACCTTATACTAAATAACTATAAACAATAGCTATAGCTAAACCCTAATAAAATAGCTATCTTGAAGAAAGCTTTAGACCACAGGTTCAGTCTGGTTTCCTAATCCACCACTGCTGGTGCTGGAAAGGACTGAGGCAGTCAGTGCCAAACCTAGCCCCTAGGATAGAGGTCTCAAACTCAATTTACCTTAGGGCCAGTGCCAGTTCTCAAATCCTCCCCATGGGCCAATAATGTCACTGAAGATGGTGTTCAGAAAAGAAAACGTTTATATTGTATTTTTAATTTTGAATTTCTTAGAAATAATAAAACTGTCATACAACTTTATACAATTCTTCACCTGCCAGAGAGTTTTTAGCGTTTGCCGGACACCTGGCAATGTTTCAAGTCCTGTCAGTTTGTTGATGTCTGGCCTCAGTGACTGAGCAGTTGAAACCCTCAGGACTGCAGGAAGGTGTGCATCAGATAGTTGTGTTCAGTATTTTGACTTCTTTATACTCATTGTGGAAAAAAGTGATGCTGCCTCCATGGCTGACTCTGCCAGGCAACTAAGGATGCTGCCTCCATGGCTGACTCTGCCCAGCGACTAGTGATAGTATCTCTGTCCCTCTCACCCAGCCAATGGGAGCTGAGGGAGGCAGTGCCGGCAGCAGACATTGCCGGCAGAGTGGCTGCATGTGTCTTTCCTCTGCAGTCCACAGCGGGGAGGTTCTTGGGCCACAGATGGCCCACGGACCGGGACTTTGAGACCCCTACTCTAGAACTTCATGATGGTGAGGGAATGGGCAGACAAGGGCCTGAGTGTCCTCCAACAGGCACTATGAGTAAGGTTCCACCATCTCAGCTGCAAACTGTCAGTGCATCCTACAGAAGGCAATATGCAGAGACCACTTGAAGCAGAGCCATATCTTGTAAACATCTTAGAAGCTTTTACACACAATTCAGGGGAAAAAAAGAGGGGTAGGAAATCAAGAGAGCAGCTAACACTAACGCTAAAAGAAAAATATCAGCCCTCTAAACTGTGGGTCACACTGTACCTATTAGTACTGTCCCACTCTGGGAGTGGAATGGAGCTGCAATGCCTTAGGAAGAACTCTGGGAAGCACAATTCAGCTTGGTGCTCCTAGGAATATATGTTCTCTGAGGCATTTAATAAGTTTCATAGACTGTGTGAAGGGGAATGAGGCCATGGCCCCACCTTTTCTGTGTCCTCCTTTGGAAAGGAGGCAGTACCAGGGACCATATATTTTGCTATTGCAGTGCATGTTATTTTGACCTTTAAAAAGTGTGTCTGTTCTTTGTAGTAGGGTCAAGAGCATAATGGATCACATTATGATGCTGAGACACTACATGGTTATGCCAGGGAGACAATAAGGAGAAGGCGCCTCCCTTCCATTTACATCTCCTATACAGGGGGACAAACACAATCCAGCCAGTTATGTTCCCACCCCTATCACAAAGAAAATAAATAACTTTTTTAGAATCACAAAACACAATACAACAGCAAAATATTTTACAGAAAAATAAAGACCGAACAACATGTCTCAGTTTTCTTTCTGGTGCTGGAAGAAAATATTCCATTGACATATAATCATTTAGTAGATTTCTGTAAAGCTTTTTAAAGTGGACTTAATAGACTCCCAGAGACATCATTGATGACCTTACATTTTAATTTTGATTCTGCATAAAACCACTGATATTCTTTTGACTTGTAAAATGGCATGAGGTATATTATTTACTTTATCTCAATATTTCCTGAACACACGGTGGAATTTTACTGTCATTTACTAAACCACAGAAGGAAATCCTACAAGGCTCACACCTAGACCACATCAGTTCTTAGCTGCAGAACTCTAACTATTGTATACCTGCTTCTGAAAATTTAGAAGAGCTGATCAAATGGTTGCTGAATGGCAAATGTTCCCACAGTCCTTATTTTGAGCACATATTCATTTTATGCAGTGGGTGTCATATGGTATCACACAGTAGGTGCGTACAGCAGGGGCATAATCTTGTATCAAACTCAGCCTGGGAGGTTACCAAAATTCATTAAAAAGTTACCACTAAAATTGTTATTTGGAAGACTATTTCTGTTAGTAAAGGTTTTATTGGCTAATGATCACATCACTAAAGAACCATATCAGATAAACAAGAAAAGGAAAACAAAGGAAACAAAGAGTTTTTATTCATTTGCAGCTGATGTTCATATGTAGCACTTCTGACGACAAACATGGGACTATTAAGGCATCCAGTAGGATCAAACAACACTCACAAGCAAAACTATATAATCTGTACACTGTCCATCTTTTCTCCTACATACAGTGGGTGCATTAAAAAGTTAATTCCAGTTTTAATTATATTTCCTATATTTAGAACGGATAATACCACTAAAACCAGTAATATCTTGAGAACTGGAATGAACTTAAATGTGCCCACTGTACTGATTCAGCAGCCATAAATTGGTAATAATTTGGACTAGTGTATTTTGAAGTAACTGACACTTCCATCTGTCGTCATATTTTTACTGTACAATGGGGGAGTCTAAAGTGCAGAATGAAGAGAACATTTCCCCCCCCTTCTGTTATCTCAATTTTTTTTTGTTTCCTTTTTGGTGGTTTTGTTTTTAATTTTGTTTTTTGTAAAGACAGTCCACTCAAGAGCCAGGAAACATGGAACAAATCAATATAGATGGGGTGATTCCTAGGAAGCAAATCCCACCAAGAATTGACCAAAATCTCTTCTGCAATACACGTGAGACAGGAAGTATATGTGGGTGATATTCTTTTGATGTACTCTCACTGCCTGGGAGTTGTATAAATCTGTCTAATTTTCCTGTTTGCTTTTTTAGTTTGCATAAATTATTTAAGTGGTTATGGGTTACGCCACTCTACCAACACTTCATATTTTATAATACCCTTTTCCCTTTAAACCACTTCTACTGCTTCTGCCCAGGTCACTCCCCTCCTCCACTGGCTTCATCTTGCCTTCCATACTGCACTTTAAGCTTCTTGTCATCATCTATTTCAAGGCCCTTGACAACTCCATCCCTGCCTATATCTCACCTCTCTTTCCCCACTCCCATCTGTCTGCTCTCCTAAGCCACCTTATTAACTAAACACTCTCTTTGAATCCTTCTTCTCTCATCTTTACTTCTCCTTTTATGTTATCCCATAGACATGGATCTTCCTCTCTCTCCTTGTGGTCACACATTCACCCTCTATGCATTTGTATATCTTCTTGAAATACAACTTCTGTGAAGCTTTACAATGACAATTCACTACAATGAACAATTAAAATATGCCCATTTGTGACTGAACTTCTATGCTAGTCATTCAACATACTGACAGTCCAAACTGTATGATCTCGCTAAATGCAGAACTGAACATCCTTGGAGTAGTGATCATTCCTTCTCCTTTGTTTTATATAAAGCTATCCACACTGACAGTGCTCCGAAATAGTAAATACTTAAAAATAAGTGAGTTTTAATACCTAGTTAATGACCTTTAGGCGGTCAGCAGGGGATCCAAAGGTTTCCTGTAGGTGAAGGAAGCCAGGATGACAAAAATTTTAGCATCTGGAAACATGAACCCTACAGAGAAGATTTGTCTGAATTCTCTTCTGGGCTTACTCATACCATATATGTATCTCCTGTGGTAACCACAGCACAGTAGCTATGGAACAATGTTAAGAATTCAGTGGTACAACTGAGGGAAGGAAATGCCCCAAAAAACCATGGAGAGCAGGCAGGCAGGCAACAATTAGTATTTGTTCCTTACTGTTTTTTTCCAGAGAATTGAGCGGTATTGAGGGACACGTTGATTGTTTTGGTTGGAGAGCACGACAGACAGAAAAAAAGGGTTCTTCTCTGCATCTGTACCTATGTAATTCTGATGAACTGGAAAGGAAATAAAAAACAATCATACAAGGAAAAATCAATTGTTACAAACGGAACTACATTGTTGGTAGGTTTCCAGCAGCATATTGCCAAAATCTCCTTATTCACTTTTCCCGCTGCTGAAACCCTTGTCCATGTGCTGTGATCTCTTGCCTTGATTAAAATAACCTTCTCTTGTTCAATCTCTCTGCCACTCCTCCAGCTTCCACCACTCCACTACCCTCTGAATTCTTCTACTTATTGCACCTAGTTTGAGTTCCTCATTCTAGCAGGTCCTATAATAATCTCACAGTCACATTTTCCTCTGAACTCTCTCAAGCCTCACTAAACATTTTCCATTCCTTTTGCTTACTCTATCCTTTGTCCCCTTCTCTGCTCTTGGTTTTGTGCTCTCTGTCACACTGCGGTAGCAATTTCAGTGTGTATTCCCAGTCCCAGAGTACACAACATCTGCATTTAACATTTGGTCTATGCTGGTCAATAATGGCTTTACTGAAGCCTAATAAAACAAATAAGGATGCCATCGATTTTAAGGAAGACACATGATTTGAGAAAATGTTTTTAAATTATGAAAGGTCTTTGTTATCACTGATGTTTTAAATACACACAGAAAGGTCACAGAATTCATAATTATGGTTCCAACAGCTACTATGCCTCAGTCACCTTACCACAATATTACATATTTACAACTTGAGCTTCCATTTCTGTGGGAAACATAACTTTAAAATTCCAATCTTTTGTACATTTAAAATCTCAGCTATACATTGTTTTTGCATTTAATTACAGCATGTTAAGGTTCCTACAGCATTAACTCAGATGTATTTTTGTTTTTCTATTCAAATGTGTATCTGTCATATTAATGTCATTATGTACATCGTAAAATACAGAGTATGCTGACCATATTAACTGTGTTATAACCTTAACGTTTTCAAGTTCCTGGCTTTTTGCAATGATAATTGTAAACTTAATGCTGCCTTGAAGCTTCCATTTAACATGTAATAACTGACAAAACATTAACAGCAAGCAGTTGGTGTTATGGACCCAAGGTTCATCATACAAAGGAGATGTCAGCTGCAGTGGAAGTTTTAATGATTTTAAGGTCCAAAATGTTTGAGAAAAGGCTGGAAATTGCTCATATTTAGCCTAGAGAAAAGAAGGCTGTGGTGTAGGTGCATGTGACATGAGAATAGTCTTCAAATATGTAAAAGGTTGTTATCAAGAGGATGGTGATCTATTATTCCTCATGTCCACTGAGGGTAGGACAAGAAGTAATTGTCAATCTACAGCAAGGAAGAGTTAGGTTAGATATTAGGAAACACTTTCTAACTATAAGGATAGTTAAGTACCAGACTAGGTTACCAAGGGATGTTGTGGAATCCTTGATATTGGACATGTTTAAGAACAGGTTGACAAACACCTGTCAGAGAAGGTCTAGATATCTATAATACTGCCTCAGTGTGGGGGCATGGACTAGATGGCCTCCTGAGGTCCCTTCCATCTCTGCATGTCTATGATTCTATCAATGAGATAACTAACATGAGTAAGGCCACCACAATTTTACCCTAAAATGTGCTAGACACCTACTGAAAATCTGTTCTATGAATAACAGTACATACACTTCATTTTTTTTTTTTACCAAAACTACTTGCAGAGAGCAAAGCTGACAAACAGTCCTGTTTTTACTGTTGCTGACTCCAAAAGGTTGATCCTCTGTGGAGATCTGATTTCCCTATGCAGATACAACTCACCTGCCCTTTAAAACTTGGCTTTCTGGATTTATTATAGTACTGACAGATCATCTACCCTATCTCTGTTTATATAAATAGTAACCATGATGCTTTCTTTTAGGAGAGGCCATGACAGCATTAGGTCAAGCCTTTTCTCTCCTCATTCTCTCCCCCCAAAACAGGCCAAACTGAGAATATGTCACTTGCAAAGCATGCTAATGAACTTGGATGCCCAGCAGTTCCCAAATGTGATAATATGCAGTGCACAACTCCTGCTCTTTCCATTTCTAAAGTTTATAAATTGATATACTACAGCCAACACCATTCTTTAATCAGCATTTCCATTGAGTGGTTTCAGTGTTGTGTGCAATTTCAAAAGTAAATATTCAGTTAATCCAATAGCTTCCAAAATACCTCATAAATTTGGCTTTTTTTAGGAATTTGTTTCTAGTCTCTGGCACCCGAGATTATTTTTAAGAACATGACTTAAAGGACCATTGTCGATAGATTCAAATGTTAAAGTTCCATTTTTCTTGCATCTGTTTGTAAAATGTAAGTAATTTTGAGAGACTTTATCCAATAAAACTTCTTATTTAAAAATATATTTTTCTAGCTATCCAGCACTAACAGGCAAATTCAAAACCACCTAGTATGCACAAGGAAGAGCTATGAAAATCTGGTATATACAGCCTAGCCCTAGTGAACATCCCTACAATAACAAACCAGATTGTGCATTTTATTTATTTGTTTGTATGTACTGAGGTAGTGCTTAGGAGCCCTTGTCATGGACATTGTGCTAAGCACTGTACAAACACAAATAACAGAAAGGTAAAAATAATTTTCAGAAATAGATGTTTAAGATTTCAGACTGTGTATTAGAAAACAAAATGAACAGAAGAAAGACTCTTGCAAACACATTAAGAAATCTTGATTCTGTCAACTTTAAAGGACTTAATGAAGAAAGCATGGAAATCAAAAACTTGATCTTCACTACAAAGAGCAGTGGTTTAAATTTAGAAGCGGTAAGAGAAAATGTACTGAGGAATTGCAGCTTCAAGGGGAAGAGAGGGATTTTTTTGTTTTGTTCTGTAAAGTTTATGTTTCAAGTCTCTCAAACTACAGGATTCTGCCATCTCAGTTCTTTCCTATAAAATCTGTGAAGAAAAGCCATTTCCACTGATTTCTCTTAAAGTCTTTTGCAAATATGCCATCTCACAAAATGTTGCTACATTATAGGGAGCAGCATAATTGATTAGACTTACAAAGCCAAGTAGGGGCCTAACTGACTAATCTGGTGAGATGGGCCAGTTCTGGAAGATATTTTGTGAAAGAGAACAAGGACAATTGAGTAAGCCATTTCAGATATGATATAAACTAACCTGAACCTTCACTCAAGTCTTAACTGAGCCTAAACTTTTCCTGATGTGCAACTAACTTCGCCTTCAACAATTCACATACATTTCAAGTGTATTTCCTTATTTTGTCTGGGACAAGAAGTAGAAAAACAAAAATCCTCAAACAAAACGTGTTCTGAAAACATTTTTACATTATAGAAAAGTGAGGAGCACTAGAATTCTTGAGAGAAACCCTGATGTGACAAGACTTCTTGGGTTTGGGGCTTCTCTCTCATGTCAGTGCTAGAAGTTTAGCTTCTAATGGACTAGCAGTAAAGTCTGCAGTGCAGTGAACAATTACAGCTTTAGTGACCAAATACTACCATGTGCTTATCCTGGATTGTATTGTGCCCCCAATAACATCAGAAGCTAAGCTCTTCAGGGCATGGAACCACCTGTCTGCCTCAGTCCATCTTCTGTACAGCACTGCACATACTGAAGGTGCAATATTAATAATAAGAAATAAAGTCAATCCCATGCACTTTAACAACTGCAATTACTCAAATGTGAAAAGTATTTCTCATTTATTTAAAATCATGCTTAAGCCATTTACAAAAGTGTAATTAATTACCTTTTCCTAGAAAATATTTGAAATACCATCTGGTGTGGTACTCTGGGTTTTCCAAGTGCACATCTGTTCTGCGCCATGTACATGGGGTGAAATCTGCATTCTGAAGCAGAAACAGAATTGGGAAATTATTAAAGTAAACCTTTCCAAATGCAAAAGGTGGGGGAGGGGGGAATAATGCAGGAAAAAGTCAAGCAAAATTAGCTTAAGTGCACCCATGGAGTTTGATCCTTATGCCCATTCTTCATTCAAAAGCATGGAGCTGATTTGGAAATCTATTTTAATGCAACTGAAATAAAAATTTCTTACAGCTGGTTTGAATATTGGATTGCTGAATAATTGGAATATTGGTACAGAGGGCCATAGATTGTTCAGGAAAGACAGTCAGGGGAAAACAAGTAGAAGATGTTACATTGTAGATCAAGATTGTACACACTTGTTCTGACGGAGGTGACAGGCAGGCCAGTTAAAACTCTCTGGGTGAAGACAAAGAATGGGGGCAACTTCACGATAGGTGTCTACTATAGATCACCAAATTAGGAGGAGAAGGTGGATGAGGCATTTCTAGAACAAACAACAGAAATAACCAAAACACAAGACCTGGTAGTAATGGGGTATTTTAACAATCTAGATATCTGTTGGAAAAGTAATACAGCAAAACAAAGTGTCCAGTAAGTTCCTGGGGATAACTTCTTGTTTCAGGAGAGGAGGAATTAACTGTGGTGGAGAAGTACTTTAGACTTGATTCTGACTGATTCTTGAATCTGAAGGTAGAAAGCAATTCAGGTGAAAGTGATCATGTAACGTTTCTAAGGAAAGAAAGAAGTGAGAGCAGCAGAATAAGAAAAATTGACTTAAAAAAGCAAAATTTAACAAGCTCAGAACTAGTAGGTAAGGTTCCACGGAAAGAATATCTATGGGCAAAAGGAGTTCCAGAGAGCTGGCAGTTTCTTAAAGAGAAAATATTTAAGGCATAACAGCAAATTATCCCAATGCGAAAGAAAGATAGGTAGAATAGTATGAGGCCAATACGGCTGCATCAGGAGCTCTTTAAAGACCTGAAAATCAAAAAGAAATATTATGAATAGCAGAAACGTGGACAAATTGCTGGGAATGAATACAAAAGAATAGCACAAGCATGTAGGCACAAAAATCAGAAAAGCTAAGGCACAAAATGACTTACACCTAGCAAGTGACATAAAAAGCAACAAGAAGTTATTTCAATACATTAGGAGCTACAGAAAAAAACATAAGTGAAGTGTAAGTCCACAACTTTGCAAGGAAGGAGAGCTAATAACTGAAGACATCAAAAAAGCTGAGGTGTTTAATTCCTATTTTGCTTACATCTTCACTAAAAAGGCTAATTGTGATCAAATACCTAACCAGATTTAATATTAACAACAAGGGGGAAAGAACACAAGCTAGAATAGGTTAAAGAATAGTTAGATAATTTAGATGTATTCAAACTGGCAGGGCCTGAAAAAATTCTCCCAAGCATACTTAAGGAATTACATGAAGGAATCTTTGAGACCTTATGAAGGATGTGTGATGTCCCAGTGGACTAGAGAAGGGCAAACATTGTACTTATCTTTAAAATGGGGAACAAAGAGAAAGTGGAGAATTACAGACCAGTCAGGGTAACTTCAATATCTAGAAAGATAATGGAACAAGTACAGCAAGGATAATGAGGGCAGGGGACTGGACTCGATGACCTCTCGAGGTCCCTTTCAGCCCTAGAATCTATGAATAGAATGGTGAATAAAAGCCAGCATGGATTTTTCCAGTACAAATCATGCTAAACCAACTGAAATTCCTTTGTTGACAAGAATCCTGGCCTAATGGATGAGGGGAAGCAACAGAAATGATTTATCATGATTTTAAGAAGGCTTTTGATACATTCCCAGCTTGCATTCACAGAAGCAAACTAGGGAAATATGGTCTAGATGAAACTACTATAAAGTGGGTGCACAACTGGCTGAAAACACATACTCAAAGAGCAATCAATGGATTGCTGTCAAACTAGGAGAATCTGTCTACTGGGGTCCTGCAGAGGTGTGTCCTGTGTCAGGTACTATTCAATATTTTCATTAATGACTCGGATAATGGGATGGAGAGTATGTTTATAAAATTTGTGGATGACACCAAGCTAGGAGTGGTTGCAAGTATTTTGGAGGACAAGATTAAAATTCAAATTGACCTTGACAAACTGGAGAATTGGTCTGAAATCAGCAAGATGAAATTCAATAAAGACAAGCGCAAAGTACTACACTGAAGAAGGAAAAATCAAATGTACAAATACAATATGGGGAGTAACTGGCTAGGCGGTAATACTGCAGAAGAGGATCTGAGGGTATAGAGGATCACTTACTGAATATGACCCAACATGATGCAGTTGCAAAAAAAGGTAGTATCATGCTGGGGTGGAACAACAGGAGTATCATATCTAAAACACTGGAGATTATTCATTGCTTCACTCTACTCAGCACTAATGAGGCCTCAGCTGTGGCTGAGTAGCACTACTAGGAGGAATACTGTGAGAAGAATACTATGTCCAGTTTTGGACGCCACACTAAGAATGATACAGACAAATTGTAAAGAGTCCAAAGAGCAGCAACAAATATGACAAAAGGTTTAGTGAAACCTGACCTATGACAAAAGCTTAAAAAAACAGATATGTTTAGTCTTGAGAAAAGACGACTGAAGGGGGAACCTGATAACGGTCTTCAAAAATAAGGGCTGTTATAAAGAAAACAGTGATCAATTGTTCTTCATGTCCACTGATGGTAGGACAAGAAATAATCGGCTTAATCTGCAGGAAGGGAGATTCTGGTCAAATATTAAGAAAAACTTTCTGAGTATAGGGATAATTAAGTACTGGAATAGGTTATCAAAGAAGGTGTGGAATCCCTGTAATCAGAGATTTTTTTTAAAGAACAAGGTAGAAAAACACCTGTCAGTGATGATCTATGTATATACATAGTCCTATCTCAGAGCAGAGGGATGGACTAAGATGAACTACTGAGATTCCTTCCAGCCCGTTACATTTCTAGGATTCTATTTAGCTAAATGATTTCATATCACTTTGGCCTTTTCTCACTGGCTCTCCCCTGGAACCACTGTGTTTTGATGGCCCTTTAACATTCTACTAAAAGAAACAACACATCTGGATGTATGAATTATAGCAAAAAAAACAGGTTTTTAAAACTCTCTTTACAAAGTTTTGCCTCCAGATTTCCTCCATTTATCTTTACTCTTCCCAGCACAACCCTAGAAGACTTTCAGTCATGGCCACCCATACTTTGGGAAGAATGGGGGACATGAGAATCCCACTGGAGTCCTTCACTGCTGCTTCTGGGTCAATTGCTTGGTTAAAGGAAATATTTAAAGTGACAAGAGTCCCTCTCTTCTACTTAGGAAATGTTTATGCTACTTCCACTGTGCTCTAAAGCCAGATCCCTCACTTTACCAGTGTACCCTGCAATGAAAACCCTATTTTCATATTTTGGTCTAGAATTTCGGCCAGAAGAAACATCCCACTCTGACTCTTGGGTACTTAATAGGATCTGCAGTCTCAGTTGTACCTGGCCTCAGTTGTACTAGGGCAGTACAAGATGCCTACATACTTTTGCACCTGTACACAGTGATCAGGCAAAATGGCTGTCCTTGTACTCCCCTGAAAACAAGGACCATTACACACTTGCTAACCCTTCTGAAGGGGCAGAGCCAATGCCTCAGACAGTTTCTCATGTGGCATTGAAGAACACATCCTGAACCTTTCCAAAGAGTAGTGCATGCCTGGAAGTATTGTGCCAGGCTGAGCAAATGCCTCCAGAAGTTCCTTCTGAGGACATGTGTCCCTGCAATGGATTGTGACATTAAATCACAACTGAACCCAATACGTTTCTTTCATCATTCCACGGTGTTTTTAAAGTATAATTCTTTTATCATTTGATGGCTGCAATAGTTCATTGAACACTTGCTATGGGAGTGCTATACTAACTATCCTTGCATCGTGAATACATTATGTGCAATTTACATTTAAGGAGGAACACATCAGAAGCAAGCATCTAATCATACAGTTGTAATGTACAACAAACTGGACATAGAAATACACCCCGATGCATCTCAGATTACAGATTAAAGTAGTATTGACATATATTTTTGATTCAGCTACTGACCAAGTAAGGAGACATCCACATAGTACATTACTATTCAATAATACTGGGGTTAATCACTGTTTTCTAAGGAACCATGAATGAGTTTGGGCTGATTCTGGCAGAAACTACCCCAAATTGCCTGTTCAGAATGCAAGCTGTGTGCGCCACTACTGCAATACAAAAGCCTGACAAAGGAATCTACGGCTTTCAGCAAGAATCCTGGGGCTTGGCTACTCCTGGCTATTAGCTAATTGCATGGATCAGCTATTAATAGGTTAACAAACTATTTCACTTAAACAAATTTTAACACATCATAAAACCTGCTTTAACTGGAATTTTCTTTATTTCAGAGGTATCTGGACTGTCCACAGAATGTTACAATTTTAAGGTCTGAATCTTGTGACCTACCAGGGCTATGACCAAAAGCCTGATGCCACTGGCGCCCACTTCTGACTGGTATTATATGAAGGTACAATTATATAATTGAAGAGAGTTTAGAAAAGTGCCACAAGAATGATTTGAAGACTAGAAGGCATGTATTACAGTGAGTAACGCAAGAACTTCAGTCTATTTAGTTTAAGAAGTAAAGAGATGACTTGATCACAATCTATAAATATCTACATGGGGAGATAATTTCTGAAAGCAGAGGGCTCTTATCTAGCCAACAAAAACATTACAAGAGTCAACAGCTGGCAGCTGAAGCTATACAAATTCAAACCAGAAATAAGATCCCACAATCAAGAAAAAACACCACATTGGTTAAAAAAACAAACCTGGCCTAGAGTGTCAGTAAAAGCATCTATAAAACTTATATATAACAAATGGAAGAAAGGGGAAGCTGATAATAATGAATATAAACTAGAATCTAGGAATCATAGAAAAGAAGGGCAGCAAAAAGATTCAAGGAGAAATCTATGGGCAGCAGATTTAAGGACAACAAGGTGATTTTAAAATATATTAGGAACAAAAGAAATTCTAACAATGGTATCAGTCATTAGTAGATGGAAATGGTAGAATTTAGAGATGTAAAATATTAAACAGTTAAATGGTAAGCATTAGTCTTATTGGTTAACCCACACTAACCATTAAGCCCCTGCCCGGCAGGCTAGCTGACCCCAGCTCTGGGGGCTGGCCAGAGCAGCCGCAGCTTCTCTCCCTTTAATCAGTTAACTGATTTAATATAATTTTAATAGTTTAAATGGCTTCTTAAATATTTGCATCCCTAGTATAATTATCAATAATAATGCAGAAATGTTCAATACATATTGTTTTTCTGTATTTGAGAAAATGTTAAATTATTTATTCATATCAGCTGATGACAATGACGAAATACCTTTCCATTTCAACAGTAACGAAGGAGGATGTTAAACAGCAGCTCTTAAATCCAGCAGAGAGGCTAACAGAGGGAGCTTGACTGGGATCTGTCTGAGAGGAGGTACGCTAAGTGCTGCATTGGGGGGCTGTGTTGGTGAGAATCTGAGTGTCTGTTGCGGGGACAATTTGTCAGTTTGACCATGTGCTTGATTGTTTGAAAAGTGTGAACTGGGAGTGCTTTGCTCCAGGTGGGCCTTGAGTGGGCCTAACTGTTATAAAAAGCCAGTCAGCTGCGAACCAGCTGAGTAGCTAACAGCAGAGAGACTAACAGAGAGAATTTGACTGGGAGTTCGCCTGGGGAGAACCCACTGAGGCTTTCATCTTGCAGGCTTCTCTGAGTAGTTACTGCAACTGCTTTGAGGAAGCTCTTAAAAGGAAGGTAATATGGATGGTGAGCAATCAGCTGTTTAGACCTTCACAGGATGTGCCATGTTCATCTTTCTTCCACAGGACAGAAATGACTTTGTCTGTACAAAGTGCAACCTGGTCTGCATATTGGAAGAGAAGGTTCAAGGTCTGGAGAAACAAGTATCAACCCTGCATCGCATACGAGAAAATGAAGATTTCCTGGATGGACGTCAGGATATGCTCCTACAGGCACAACATTCTGAAGATTCAGAGCAGGCTGCACAGCAGGGACAGAAGGACAGTGAAGAAATTTGGCAGCATGTGACCTCCAGAAGAAGAAAGAGGACCGTCCATGTACCAGCAATGCAGATATAGGTTAGCAACTGCTTTCATGTTCTCTCCACAGGTACTAATACAGAGAGTGGACTAGATGATACATCTGAGGGAAGGGAGCAGAAGGAGACTCCACCGATTGGAAGGCATGGGATGCACTGTCCTAGGGATGGGGGTTCCACGACCACCGCTCCCAAGAGAAGGAGGCAGGTGGTGATGGTCAGGGACTCCCTCTTCTGGAGGACTGAGTCATCTATCTGCCGTCCTGACCGGGAAAACCGAGAAGTGTGCTGCTTGCCAGGAGCTAGAATTCACAATGTGATGGAGAGACTGCCGAGACTCATCAAGCCCTCAGATCGCTATCCCTTCCTGCTTCTCCATGTGGGCACCAAGGATACTACCAAGAATGACCTTGAGTGGATCACTGCAGACCATGTGGCTCTGGGAAAATCATGGAACAGGTCCTCAAGGAATCAATTCTGAAGCACTTAGAGGAGAGCAAAGCATGGATTCAACAAGGGCAAGTCATACCTGACCAACTTAATTGCCTTCTATAACAAGATAACTGGCTCTGTGGATGAGGGGAAAGCAGTGGACGTGTTATTCCTTGACTTTAGTAAAGCTTTGACACGGTCTCCCACAGCATTCTTGCCAGCAAGTTAAAGAAGTATGGGCTGGGATGACTATAAGGTGGATAGAAAGCTGGCTAGATCATTGGGTTCAACAGGTAGTGATCAATGGCTCCATGTCTAGCTGGCAGTCGGTACCAAGCGGAGTGCCCCAAGTGTTGGTCATGGGGCCGTTTTTGTTCAATATCTTCATTAATGATCTGAAGGATTGCGTGGACTACACTCTCAGCAAGTTTGCAGATGATACCAAGCTGGGAGGAGTGGTAGATATACTGGAGGGTAGGGATAGGATACAGGGAGAGCTAGACAAATTAGAGGATTGGGCCAAAAGAAATCTGATGAGGTTCACAAAGGATAAGTGCAGAGTCCTGCACTTATCATGATTTTAAGAAGGCTTTTGATACATTCTCACATTGCATTCACAGAAGCAAACTAGGGAAATATGGAGAATCCCATGCACTGCTACAGATTAGGGACTGAATGGCTAGGCAGCAGTTCTGCAGAAAAGGACCTAGAGGTTACAGTGGACAAAAAGCTGGATATGAGTCAACAATGTGCCCTTGTTGCCAAGAAGGCTAACAGCATAAAACTTATGAGGAGAGGCTGAGGGAACTGGGATTGTTTAGTCTGCAGAAGAGAAGAATGAGGGGGGATTTGATAGCTCATCAAGGAAGATGAGCTATCAAAGGAAAGGGGGTTCCAAAGAGGATGGATCTAGACTGTTCTCAGTGACAGCAGATGACCGAACAAGGAGTAATGGTATCAAGTTGCAGTGGGAGAGGTTTAGGTTGGATATTAGGAAAAACTTTTTCACTAGGAAGGTGGTGAAGTACTGGAATGGGTTACCTAGGGAGGTAATGGAATTTCCTTCCTTAGACGTTTTTAAGGTCAGGCTTGACAAAGCCCTGGCTGGGATGATTTAGTTGGGGATTGGTCTTGCTTTGAGCGAGGGACTGGACTAGATGACTTCCTGAGGTCCCTTCCAACCATGATATTCTATGATCTTATGATTCCATGATATTTTGAAATGAGCAAGTCTGGATAATTTACACTCGTACATTTCTAATGAGCTAGACTGTTGATGATTTTCATTAAATCTTGAAATAGTGGTCAGATACAGAAGTCTAAAAGAAAGCGAGTGTTGAGCTATTACTTAAAAAGTACAAATGGGATGACGAGGTAATTACAGGCCTGTCAGACTGACAACAATCCCAGGCAAAAGAATGTGAAAGCCTGAAACAGGACTTGATTAATCAAGAAAAAAAAGTATAATTAATCCCAAAACATATTGTTTAAGGAAAGTATATTTTATCAAACTAATTTGATTTTTAACTTATGAGATTACAAGGTTGGAGGATAAAGATAACAGTATTGATTTAACAGACTTTTGTAAGAATTTTGATATAGTACCACATAACTATATGGCACATATTAAATGATTAAAAACTGGCTAACTGATAGATCTGAAAATGTAATTGTAACAGGGAATCATCTGCAATAGAGTGTATTTCTAGTGGGGTCCAGCAGGGATCTGTTCTTGGCTCTACCCTATTTAACATTTTTATTAATGACCTACAAAAAACCATAAACTCATCACTGATAAACAGGGGCGGCCCTAGACTAGCTGCCAGCAACTGGCACCCTAGGTGACCCATGCAATCGGTGTCCCCCACGCCCAAGCCCCAAGGACAGATCTAGGCTGAGGTTTTTGGTAAACTGGGAAACATTTTGCTCCTTTTTTCCTTTTAATGTTTTAAGTGTTTTTTTTTTAAAACAGAGACTTAATTATTTGGTTTGTCCATCTGTTTGTCTGTCCAACCAATGTTTCTGAGATCAGATAAAATAGAGACACGAAATTTTCAGAATAGAGTTGTACATGACAGCAAGATGATATTTCAGTCCAATTTCAAATAAAAATTCATTAAAATGTTAATTACCATTTTTATTATTACAAATCCAAAATCATCCGTTATGCTATCCTGCTTTAACTGCCATTACCACCACATTGAATATAGAAAGGAATAAGAAAACTCTTCAATGAACTTTAACCTTTATTTAAAAAACACTCTGAATAAAAAATACTCTGTGCTCTTAAAACATGACTTTTCTTGTTTTAAGTTTTGAAAATTCAGTCACTAGTTCTTTTAGATCCAATTTTCCAGCTATTTCATGCTCTACTGACATTGTGGCAAGTCCAACAAGTCTCTCTTGCACCATTGCTGAACACAGATATGTTTTTAAACTTTGAGAAGCTACATTCCCCACTAGCTACGGAAACTGACAAAGTTAAAAGAATGCAAAGAGCTATAAAAATGTTTGGAAAACCGTCTGAGTTTATTTTCACGAACAAACTTCAGTACTTCTTCAGGAGTGGAATGTTTCTTAGGTCATCTTGAAAAAAGCCTGAAGCTTACTACACAAATCTGTAGCATCAATGTCTTTTGAATTTTCATGAGTCAATGCTGACTCTCCGCTCTACATGAATTTCCGGCTATGCGACCTTGATGTATATTAGAGTTAGATGACACTAGCATTGCAGCTCTTGCCATTGGTGGATGTGTTTCATTGTGGCTGAGTTATTACTTATCAAAATTGTGGAGTGGGTCATCTTGACCTTATGTCGCAAATTGAAAAAAAAATCACTACAATATTTATTTTGCAGTAAATAAAAAATTTGACATATTAATAAATTCACAGAAATGTAGAGAAATGAATTATAATTCACATTCCCTCTGTGTGAGCACGGGAACTGAAATAATGGCATCTTCATTATTTTATTTGGGTTTTTTTCATTTTTTTTTTTTTAATTTAAATTAGATTTTTTTCCTCAAATTTGGTGTCCCTTTTAACTTGGCACCCTACGCGACCACCTAGTTTGCCTGTATGGACGGGCCACCATTGCTGATAAAGTTTGCAGATGACAAAAAGATTGGGGAAAGTGGTAAATAATGAAGACGACAGGTAACTGATACAGAGCCATCTGGCATGCTTGGTCAGCTGGGTGCAAGAAAACACCACATGTTGTAATATAACCAAATGTAAATGAATACATTTAGGAATCAAGGATGTTGGCCATACTTACCAGATGGGGGACTCTATCTAGGGAAGAAATGACTCTGAAAAAGACTTGGGAATTGTGGTGAATGGTCAGAAGAAAATGAAGTCTTAGTGCATGCTGTGACCAAAAGGCTAATTCAATCCTTGGATGCATAAATAGGGGACTCTTGAGTAAGAATATGGATATTATATTACCTCTTTACTGTAGTGGAATACTGAAAGCAGTTCTGCTGTCGACAATTCAAGGAGAATATTAATAAACTGGAGAGTGTCATATAAGTTAGAGAGGGTTCAGAGCAGAGCCATGAGAATGGTTAAAAGACCAGAGAACATACTTTACAGTGAAAGACAACACACTCTATATTTAACAAAGAGAAGGTTAAGGTGTGACTATACAGTTAATAAGTACCTACATGGGGACCCGAAATTTGATAGAAGGATCTTCAATATAGCAAAGATATAACAACCATCAACAGCTGGAAGTTGAAGCTGGACAAATTCAGACTAGAAATAAGGCACAATTTTGTTTTTAAAATAGTGAGTGTAATTAAACAATGAAACAACTTATCAGGGTCATGGTGGATTCTCCATCACTGGAAATTTTTTACCAAGATTGGATGTTTTTCTAAAAGATATGTTCTAGTTCAAACAGGAATTAACTGAGGGAAGTCCTATGCAGAAGACCAGACTACTTGATGATAATAGTCCTGTGCCAGGCTGGACCCCTCCATCTTGGATACCACCTGATGTGCTGGGGTCCCACTGGTTCTGCCAATTTCAGCAGCCTAAGTTTCCTCACCCTGTCTTAGTTGTGCCAGGCCCTCAAGCCTTCTCCAGCACATACACAGAGGTAGGAACACATCCAGCTGCAAACTGACACAGAGACAATGAGATCAGCTATGTGCAGGAGGAATCAAGCTTGGGGATTCACCCAGCACTCATGTGCACACCCCCTTTGGGGTGTAAACCCAAAATAATACTGTCTTGCACTGTAGAGAAAAATCTGCACAGCATAAGCTCATAAAAATCGCACTCTCTCTCAATGTAGAAAAAGAGAGATGCACAGCTTCTTGACCCGCCAGATATGAATTGCACAAACTGGGTTATGTTATAAACAAGAAATAAGTTTATTAACTACAAAAGGTAAATTTTAAAGTGATTATAAAGGACAGCAAACAGAACATAGCAGATTACTGAGCAAATAAAACAAAACACGCAAACTAACCTTAATACCCTCCAGAAACAGGTTACAAAATGTAATTTCTCACCCTAAATGTTGTTTTAGGCAAGTTGCAGAGTTTCTGTACCTTAAAGTTCCAGTTATTTCACTTTACAGACTGGACCCATCTCAGCCTGGACTCAACCCTGCCTTTCCCTTAAGGTGCTTTTAGCAGTCTTCCATCCTAGGCAGGCAATGGAGGACAGTCTTGTTTGCCTTACTCTTCAGCCTTAAATAAAATTTACATAAGGCAGGAAGTTTTTGTTTCTAGTTGAAAAATACCAGCAGTGTCCAAGGTGGTACGCCATACCAGGTGACATCAATAGATGACCCTGCAGTGTTAAAGCAACATCCCAGGAAGCTCCTCAGGAAGGTGGGAGATTAATATCTCCAAAGTTCTATTGTCCTTCTTAAATGACTCATTCGGGCTGACTGCCTACTATCTGGTGGGCATTCCTCCAAACACACACACAGTCGTAATTGTTACATAATAAATATTCTACACTTTAGATACAGAAATGATACATGCACACAAACTGGATAAACACATTCAGTAGATCATAACCTTTTCATTGATACCTCATGTGACCCATCTTGCATAAAACATATCTTAGTTATGCTATATTCATATCATGACAATATTTCTGTGAAGAATATAGGGTAATGTCACAAATCCCTTTTTCTGGCCTTAAAAATCTATTAATCTAATAAATAAATATGAATAGGATATGCATTCTGTGCCATGTTGTTAGGAGTTCTAAAACAGAAATTTTAATTATAAGGCAGAATAGATCCTGTAGATTATTTTGAGAGATTTCTAACATTACACATTTTTCTCACTTGTGGACTTAAGCATCAAACTCCCACTTTATGTACCTAGAGACCAACATTTAGGCACCACTGGTACTCACAAGCCCTGTTCAGCTGCCACATAATCCTGCAGGCACCTAAACTCCTTAGAAGCCAAAGTTTCCACCATTAACGTCGCTGAAGTGCTTAACTTTTGGCAGCTGGGCATGTACACAGCCACGTAAGTCCTGATACCACTCAACAGCTTAGCACCTAACTCAGGCCTAAGCCTAAGCCCCACTGGGACCCACAAAATTTGCACTTCCCTGGTTATCTTGCCTTCAGGACTCAATCTGGTAGGTGTGCTATGACCTATTTGCTATGATAATGGTGCTTAACACCCCTCCCGCATTTATGATCTTTAGCTTAGTGGATAGAACACTCACCCAGGATTTGGGAGAACCAGATTAAATTCCACTGTGTATACATAATTAAATATTAATATGCACCTAGACTGGAGCATCTATAGGCAGACATCTTGAAGAACCACAGTTACTGCACACCATTACTCATTGCCTTTAAGTAGCAATATGAGTTAGACACAATCAATGTCTCCGTAAACCATTTGTAACCATAAATGTTCTCAACATTTTGAAGAATGAAGACGTTAGAGTATTTGGAAAAGAAATCAATTTCAGTAAGAGTGTGTGTTGGATTTTTTGTATGGATTTAAACTAAAGGTTTTTCTCTTTGCAAATAGGAGGGATGAGGAAGCCCTCTCAGTTTATAGCTCTGATAACACGTCCTAAGAATCAGTCTTCTTTGGAATATCTTGAATAAAGTATATCCTTACATTCTTTTATACAACCAGTTAGTTCTCTTTCTAACATTAATATCTTATAGAGTTCATTTTATTGAGATAAAGATTATGTCCATACCAAACTGCTGTCTGGCACAAATAGGATGTCTCTTGTTCTGTGAGACAACACTCTTGTTGTTTGCCTTAGAACCAAATGGTTTCTAGTTTTATAACTTACCATTTGTAATACACTGACAATATGCCATTAAAGATACATATCAGATATTCTATATAAAGCACAATTACTAATACATAGATATTTAAAACACAGTATAAAAGAAAATAGTACTGAAGTTAAACCAAAATAGAAGTTAAAAGCTGCATCCCAGAATGTGTGTAGTAATTATTTATAGCTAAGGAGGTGTCATTCTCTTTGACACTTGGAGTAGAATTCACAAGAGGGACTTAGGCACTGTAAAGTTAGCAGGGAGCTGTCTAGGATAGTCAACAGGAAATGTTGAGGAGAGGGGTGTGGCCTGGGCGGGGGCCCTCAAAGGGAGCTAGGTCTCTGCCCTTTGAGATTCACAGCAGGGAAGCCTGTCCTGTATTAGGGGCCTCAGCCAGGTCAGTTATTTTGAAAGAAAAACCAAGGTGATAGAGCCCATACTTCTGACCTTTAGCCCTGTGGTCAGAGCACTCACCCAGTATGAGAGAGATCTGGGTTCAATTCCATCCTCTGCCTGATGTGGAGCAGAGATCAGAATTTGGGTCATCTACCTCCTGGGAGAGGGGGCTAATCTCTCAACTAAGGGTTATGTTAGGGTGGGTTTCCTGCAGTCTCTATTTAAAAAATCTAACAGCTTCAACAAATAAATATTGAATAAGGCAGGGAGTCTGGAACTTGGGTCTCCTACCTCCCATATGAATGCCCTAGATCACTGAGCTATGGAGTCATTCTCATGCTCTCTGTTCCTTCTCTACTGCAAAGCTCCATGGCAAAGAACTCTGAAGCAGAGAGGAGGAGGACAGGTAGTGGAGCACCCACAGGGATACATTCGAAGAGCCATAGTTACTGCACAGGGTGAGTAACCATTTCTTCTTCTTCCCTACAGGCACTCTATGCTAAGTCACTACCAAGCAGTACCCTCTAGGGAGGGGCGGGGCTTTGGAGTCGAGTCCAAGATTGAGGACAGTACAACAGATAATATCATATCAGAAGCTGAGCCTTGGGTAAACACATAAGTTTCAGAAAGGTATGAATGGAGGTACAAGTTGCACCTCTACATATTTCTGTGATTAGAACATTCCTAAGAAAAGCTATCGAAGTAGAAAGGGATCTTTTGAAGTGAGTTAATACTTTAGGAGGAGGTGACAGATCATGAGACTGATAACAGGTAATGGAGCCAGATATCCATCTTGAGAGTCTGCTTGGAAACTGGAGATCCAATTCTGTCCACAATGGAAAGAAATAATCTGGGAGATTTTCTAAAGGATTTAGTCCTGTCCAGGTCAAAAACTTCTGACACCGAGTGTACATAATGCCACATCTTTCCCTTATTCGGATGTGCTTTAGGGGAAAAAATGGAATGTGGATAGGTTGGTTTATGTGAACATCCAAGGATACCTTTGGTAAGAACTTGAGGTATGGTTGTAATATGACCTTATCTTTAAAAAATACTGTGAATGGAGGCTATGCCATCAGAGCCCTTCTCTCTCCCACTCTTCAAGCAGAAGTAATAGCTATGAGAAAGGAGGGAGCAGGTAGCCATACTTTCAAAAGGAGGGGCCTCACAAGGCATGTAAGCACCAAGTTGATGTCCCAAACTGGAGTAGGGCATGTGACTTGTGGAAAGAGGTTCCCTAGTCCTCTGAGGAAATATAATCATTGTAGGATGACTCAGCATGAAAAAACCCTCCACCATAGGATGGAAAGCTGTAATAGCTGCCAAGTGTACTCTAACCTCGCTCAGAGACAACCCCGTCATTCTTAGATCAAAAATGTAATCTGGTATATCTGACAGCAGAGAGGAATTAGGTGAAAGATGTCAGTAGCAGCAGTGACTGAATCTCATCCACATTTGCAGGTAGGTATTGGGGTGGGTTGTTTCCTACTACATAATAGCACTCTCTATCATCCTCAGAACAGATTGATGTTTCTAGTCCTGCAAACCAATTAGCCATGACTTGAGTCAAAGAACCGCAAGGCTGGAGTGAAGACTTTGACCGGCATCCAGAGAGAGAAGATGGGTACGGTTCGGAGAGTGATCAGTCAAGCCATAGCAAGCTTGGTGAGGTAAAGGAACTATGTTTGTCTCGGCTATGTCGGAACTACGGCTGGCCTTGTCTTTCCTTACTTTGATCAATACTTTGGATATCAAGGGAGCTGGGGGAATGCCTACAGGAGTCCAGTGAAGGAAGAAAGCATCTCACAAGGAGCGCCAACCTAGTCCGCCTCTCAAGCAGAACTGGAGCACTTCTTGCTCTTTACTGTGGCAACTAGATCTATTTGCAGGATACCCGAGCCTCAAAATATGTAATGGAGTGTAGTGGGATCTAACTCCCATTCATGATCTTGTAAGAAATGCCTGTTGAGAGTATCTGCTGTGAATTTTTGCACACCTCTGCTGAGGTGTAAGCTGCTGAGATGTTGGTCTGATTTCAGATCAATTCAAGAGCCTCACTGCTTTGGGCACAGAGGGAAGGTGATCTTGCATCCCCTTGACAGTTGATATAGAACATGTATGAAATGTTGTCTGCCACGATCTTCATATATTTGTCCCTGATCAGTGGAAGGAAACAGAGACAGGCATTTCTGACTGCTCGGAGTTCCAGTAAGCTGATATGCAGGACAGATTCAGGAGATGACCACCTGCCTTGAGCAGTGTGAGTGTCTATACGGGCTCCCCTTCCCGATAAGGAGGCATCTGTTATTATTAGCGTTGAAAATGGTTGAACAAAAGGGCTCCCTGTGCAAACATTTTGAAGGTCCTTTCATCAGTTGAAGGATTTTTTCCACAATGAAAGGCACTGAGAGAAATTTGTTCCAACTGTGTTTGTTCAGCAAATAAACAGTGCTGAGCCACCCCTGGAGGTTGTGCATGTGAAGTCTCACACGGCTTATCACAAAAACACCAACTGTCATATGCCCCAACAGCTCTAGGAAGTTTTTGGCCAATGTTTGTGGTCTGATCTGGACTCTACTGACTAAGTTGGATAGAACTATGAACCTGTGCAGAGGGAGGTATGCTTTGGCTGCTATTGCATCCAAGTAAGCTTCTATGAACTCCAAACTTTGTGTGGAGGTTAGGGTGGACTTTTGGATGTTTAACTAAGTCCCAGTCTGAAAAATAGATCTATGGTTCTTTGCCACCACTGAGAGAACTTTTGAGAACACTTTGGTGCTGAGGAGAAACCAAATGGGAGCATCCTCTCTTGGAAATGCTCTTTACCCAGAGCGAAGTGGAGGAACCTTCTATGGGAAAGGTGAATCACTATATAAAAGTAAGTGTCAGGGGTTGAGAACCAATCCCCTTGGTCCAGTGAAGGAATTATTTCTGCAAGAGTTGCCATCCTAAACTTCTGAACCTTTACAAACCTGTTGAGTAATCTTAGATCTAGAATGGGTCTCCAAGTGCCATTCTTTTTCAGAACCGGGAAGTATCTGGAATAAAACCCCTTTTCTGTGTGTTGTGTAGGAACTGGTTCTATAGCACCCTAATTCAGGAGAGAGCCTATTTCCTGTCACAGAAGGTGCTCATGAGAAGGCTCCCTGAAGACAGATAGGGAAGTGAGGTTGGATGGCGGGAGTGAAATAAAGCGGATGGAATTTCTTGTTGAAATCATCTTGGCACAAGTGAAAAAGATGGTAACTGAAGTAAAGGGAGACAAGCAAATGGTTGCAGTAGGTATTAACACGAATGGTAATCAGCACTTCAACCACCCCATCAAAATTGATGTTTCTATGTTGTCAGTGGTGAGGTCAATGCCTCAGAGGTAGATGGTCTCCTCTTCTGGAACCGTTGTCTCTTACATTGGGGTTTGTAATATCTCTGGCAGGAAACTGAGCGAGACAAGATCTCTGCACTATCCGGGACTTACTGAACTTTCTTTTCTGTGCAGGCGTGTAAATTTGCAGAGAACGCAATGTGGCCTTTGATTCTTTTAAGGTATATAGAGACTCATCAGTCTTTTCTGCAAACTGCTTCGATCTGTCAAAAGGAAGATCCCTCAACTGTATTTTGGACTTCCCTCAGAAACCCCAAAAGCTGAAACCAGGACCTTTTGCTGAAGTTGAACTGTTTGCTTGCCTTGCACCAGAGATTAACCAAAATCTGTCTGTTCCCCTATGACCAGCTAGCAGCTGGGCCGCCCAGAGGATTCAGGGGGCCTGGGGCAGGGCTGGGTATTCAGCAGCAATTCAGTGGTAGGTCTCTCTCAGATGGCAGCGGAAGCAGTAGAGCAGCCTAAATTCCGCCAATCGCGGCTCCCCCCCCCACCACCACTTGCGGCGCTTGTATTCACCAGGCGGCGCTCAAAGGCTTCGGCAGCAGTTCAGCGGCGGGTCCTTCACTCGCTCCCAGTCTTTTGCTGCACTGAAGGACCCGCTGCCGAAGACCCGAAGTAAGTGAAGGGCCCGCTGCGGAAGTGCTGCCGAAAACCTGGAGCGGTTCGCAGGGCCCCTCTGGGGCCCGGGGCAAATTGCCCCACTTGCCCCCCACTCTGGGAGCCCTGGCTAGCAGCACAATTGACAAAAGAGTTCTTTGTGTCAGTAACTACTATGAACACAAGAGAAGATTCACTTTGCTTGCAGCTCAGCAGTCAGAATAAAAAAGAAAGATTAAATGCCGAGCAGCTGTACTTGCATCAAAGGGGTAACTTCTGTTTCCTGGGAGTCAACTGACCAGTCTTAGGATAGAAAGGACACCATTCCATGCAATTGTGGGATAGCAGTAGCAGACTCTCAGGACCCAAGTCTGACAGACCTGGGTCCAAGCTGTGTTCATACTGCAAAATGATAGAGTTTGGACCCGAGTCCCTGTGGGGCCAAAGCTTGCATCCTCTATTCGTGCAGAATCCTGGGACCTGGAGCTGAGTCAGACAGATTGTGCGTAGATGAAGGGGGAATTTGGGTTCAAGCTGAAGTCTGAGCCTGGGTTTACATTGCAGTGTAGGCATACCCTTGGACTACTGTGTTAACTCTTGCACTCTCAGTCAGACTATTCATTTCATCTATACAACCAAAAACACAGTAGCAATACTACAACTACTGCAACTACAAAGAACAAAGAAGCTGCACACCACCACATCAAGAAGCGGCAATCTTCCAGCCCAGCACTGCTTCTACAACATAATCACATTACCCAATACTTTGACATGCACTGATGAAATGAAGCACTGCATTTAATTTTTTATTGTAAAACTTTTAAATCGGATACCAAAATGCTATTAAGTATCAGAGGGTAGCCGTGTTAGTCTGGATCTGTAAAAGCAGCAAAGAATCCTGTGGCACCTTATAGACTAACAGACGTTTTGGAGCATGAGCTTTCGTGGGTGAATACCCACTTCCTCAGATGCATGTAATGGAAATATCCAGGGGCAGGTATATATATGTGTGCTAGCAAGCAAGCTAGAGATAACGAGGTCAGTTCAATCAGGGAGGATGAGGCCCTGTTCTAGCAGTTGAGGTGTGAAAACCAAGAGAGGAGAAACTGGTTCTGTAATTGGCAAGCCATTCACAGTCTTTGTTCAATCCTGAGCTGATGGTGTCAAATTTGCAGATGAACTGAAGCTCAGCAGTTTCTCTTTGAAGTCTGGTCCTGAAGTTTTTTTGCTGCAGGATGGCCACCTTAAGGTCTGCTATAGTGTGGCCAGGGAGGTTGAAGTGCTCTCCTACAGGTTTTTGTATATTGCCATTCCTAATGTCTGATTTGTGTCCATTTATCCTTTTCCGTAGAGACTGTCCAGTTTGGCCGATGTACATAGCAGAGGGGCATTGCTGGCATATGATGGCGTATATTACATTGGTGGATGTGCAGGTGAATGAACCAGTGATGGTGTGGCTGATCTGGTTAGGTCCTGTGATGGTGTCGCTGGTGTAGATATGTAGATAACACCAGAAGAAAACAACATACCCCTAGAGCCCCGACCAGGGTTATTCTATCTACTACCCAAGATCCACAAACCCGGAAATCCTGGACGCCCCATCATCTCGGGCATTGGCACTCTCACTGAAGGACTGTCTGGATATATGGACTCTCTACTCAGACCCTATGCCACCAGCACTCCCAGCTATCTCCGCGACACCACTGATTTCCTGAGGAAACTACAATGCATTGGTGACCTCCCAGAAAACACCATCCTAGCCACCATGGATGTAGAGGCTCTCTACACAAACATCCCACACACAGATGGAATACAAGCTGTCAGGAACACTATCCCTGATGATGCCACAGCACAACTGGCTGCTGAGCTCTGTGCCTTTATACTTACACACAACTATTTCAAATTTGATGACAATGTATATCTCCAGATCAGTGGCACTGCTATGGGCACCCGCATGGCCCCACAATATGCCAATATCTTCATGGCCGACCTGGAACAACGCTTCCTCAGCTCTCGTCCACTCACACCGCTTCTCTATCTACGCTACATTGATGACATCTTCATCATCTGGACCCATGGGAAGGAGACTCTGGAAAAATTCCACCATGATTTCAACAGCTTCCACCCCACCATCAACCTCAGCCTGGACCAATCTACACGGGAGGTCCACTTTCTTGACACCATGGTGCAAATAAGTGATGGTCACATTAACACCACCCTATATCGAAAACCCACCGACCGCTATGCCTACCTTCATGCCTCCAGCTTCCATCCCGGGCACATCACACGATCCATTGTCTACAGCCAAGCACTGAGGTACAACCGCAACTGCTCTAACCCCTCAGACAGAGACCAACACCTACAAAATCTCCACCAAGCATTCTCAAAACCACAATACCCGCATGAGGAAATAAGGAAACAGATCAACAGAGCCAGACGTGTACCCAGAAGCCTCCTACTGCAAGACAAACCCAAGAGAGAAACCAACAGGACTCCACTGGCCATCACATACAGCCCCCAGCTAAAACCCCTCCAACGCATCATCAAGGATCTACAACCCATCCTGGACAATGATCCCACACTTTCACAGGCCTTGGGTGGCAGGCCAATCCTTGCCCACAGACAACCTGCCAACCTGAAACATATTCTCACCAGTAACTGCACACCACACCATCATAACTCTAGCTCAGGAACCAATCCATGCAACAAACCTCGATGCCAACTCTGCCCACATATCTACACCAGCGACACCATCACAGGACCTAACCAGATCAGCCACACCATCACTGGTCCATTCACCTGCACATCCACCAATGTAATATACGCCATCATGCTATTGTAATTTAAGGTACCAAACAAGTTTCTCCTGTTAAACACCAGACTGTGTAAAGTTTAAACTATGTACTCATGGAAAGGAGACATAAGCTAATCTGGGTAAAAAAGAGATAAATAGTGAGACTTAATTTAAATGTAAGATTCTTAATAGTCTTTAATTTGCCTGTCTCAGGACCACTCCTTAAATAGCATCTTTTAAATAGCTGAATTTAAATATTTCTTTGGTTTCTTAAGACTTATATATGATGACCTTTGATCATATATAAATTGTTTAACCATGATAAACCAAACACAATTCTCTAACCCTTAAACCCAAAATTCCTTGTCCCATATATACAAACTGTTTTAGTGCTCAATGATACATTAAGGCAGGACTCTACTGATTTGGGAACTAATATACTTTGATCCTATCTTATGTAGAGAAGAGTGTCCCCACCAGAGAGGGCCCAACTCTTACAGTGTAATCTCCATTAAAAACTCTCCATAGATACAAATACAGAAGAGATTGCAACTGAAGTAATTGAAGCATTATTTATTGCTTATACTCTGTTTTTATTTTATCTTATTTTCTCCCTTTCATTAGTAATAAACTAATCCTAGTTAATAATTGCAATTATTTTGCTTATCTGTAGTTGTGCTGTCCCTAAAGCATAGTAAGAACCCCATCTAACTAAAATAATGAGTCACATCCCTGAAATGGCATTAAGAGAAACAATTATTGTTTTTTGTTTCTCAAGATAATAATTTTTTAGTAATTTTTAGGATGTTACTTGGTGCTCAGTATCTTAACACATCCCTTTCCACCACACAAAAGGTATTTTTTCAGTAATGCATGCTAAGCAACTGACTTATTGAGATCATCCCAATGCCCCTATAGCTTCAAAAATGAAAATTATTATAGAGGGCAATATTCCTCTAGGTGTAGATAGCTAATATAATGCCCTCTGCAGCACTTAAATCCTATATTGAGGCAATGTTGGGTGACGGCAGTATGGTGGCTCAGGTGAGGTTGATAAAGAGAATGGTTGTCCACATGGGATCAGCATGAAGGGCAGGGCTGGGGGATTATAACAGAACCTGTTCAAATGGTCTGAAAGATTCAAACACCCTTGTTTTCTTCCTTTCCCCAACTCGTCCTTTAACATCCCCATATTAGGCCACTTTTCTTCAGAACAAGCAGGTCCTGGACACAACTCTCTCCTGAATCTATCCGTTCTGATCCTGAAATTGTTAAGTAAAAGAGAGAAGGATTCTGCAAAGCAACATGGAGGCTGTCTCTGCACCACTCTCGGCCCCTACTAAGGAAGGAAGGATCTAGCTTGAGTTTTGAATTTAGATTGCCCATGATGTGTCATATATGGCCAGCCAGGCCGATATAAAATACATAGATTTAAAATTAAATATACTGACTCACATGAGAAAGTTTGGGGATAGAAGTAGCAGAGTTGGAAGTAGGATTATACCTTGATCAGGATTCTATATCTCGTCTCAAAAAGGTAGGAAAATAATTTTATATCAAGAACATAATTTCTAAGATTCTACATTACACACATGCAACTATACTAGATCAGATTCTTGGTCACATTAGTCATCCAATCCTGCATTATGACTCTGGTACAGGTTTACATCAGATGCTTCAGCAAACTCCCACCCTCCCCACAGTAATGTATGCAGCTAATTGTGAAATGATTAGTAAGGGGCCCTTTTCTGCCCCAAATTCACCAATTTATATTCTACAGTGTAAAGCTCGGTTATCCTTCACTATATCAAATATCTATTTTTAGAGTTAGAAGACAGAGGAACCAGACATATCCATGAACGCTTCTGAGAGGAAAGTGCTCTGACAATACCCAATCACTGCAGCTGAATAAATTTCCTCGCACTGAATATCAACCTTGTATATTGAATTAATGACCTCCTGAGGTCTCTTCCAACCCTAACCTTCTGATACAACACTTCAGAAATTTGAAAATGCCGTTATTTAATCGATTGATCTTTGAATAGGAAAAGGCAATAGCTATAAACAGGGGCTTTTCCTTACCTCATCAGAAGATCCGTTTTCCACTCGGAAACGTCCAGCTCTTTGAATGGCTCCATCAGCATCACTAGATATAAGCTGTGAAAAAAGAGTTAAAGTTAAAGATACAAATTCTGACTTCAAAAGCCTCCACCTAATCAGATATTAAACAACAAAACCAGTTTGGCTTCCACCATCTTAGCCAGAAATGTGCAACACGTCCTTCCCCTCTCCCTCAAAGATAAGCTCAACTCAGAGTAATAATTATCAGTTTGGCCAACAAAAGACAACTTCCACCAGAAATTAATTCATTGTAGCTATAAGGACTCAGGCAGCGGAGAGGCTCTTGTGTTCACCTGTTGAAGTGGCTTGCCCACTACAAATTACAAGTTTTTTTGGTCTCAAATTTTAGCTTCACTGACTCAAAGCCAAGCAGGCTCAATACTGGGAGGCCCCGACTATGAGAGATGCAATTCCACCAACTGATTACCTGAAGGCAGACAGTTTTACATAAGGAGAGAAAACTAGGCTGCCTGGACCATGACATATGCATACTGTGACGGGCTGAACCGCCCTCCTGGGGCACCATCTGATGCGCTGAGGTCTCACTGAGCCCACCTTTTCCACCAGCCTGGGTTTCCTCATTTTGTTTTTGCTGTGCTAGGCTCTCAAGCCTTCTCCAGCACACACACAGGTAAGGCCACACCCAGCTGCAGACAGACTGAAATAAGCTCCATGTGGGAAGATTTAGCTAGAAGAATGGCCAACAGTCATGTTCACACCTCCTTTGGAGTATAAACCCAACATAATATTGCCTTGCACTGCATAGTAAGATCTGCACAGTGCAAGCTCATAAGAATTGACCCTCTCCCTCAATGTGGAAATAAATATTCACAGCTTTTTGAATTGCACAAACTGGGCTTTGGAATAAACTAAAAACAGTTTATTAGCTATAAAAGGTAAATTTTAAAGTGATTATAAAGGACAGCAAATAGAACAAAGCAAATTACTGAGCAAATAAAACAAAACACACAAACTAAGCTTAACACACTCAAGAAACAGGTCACAAAATGTAATTTCTCACCCTAAATGTTGTTTTAGGCAAGTTGCAGAGTTTCTGTGGCTTAGAGTTCCAGTTATTTCTCTTTACAAACTGGATCCCTGTCTCAGCCTGGACTCAACCCTGCCTTTCCCTTCAGGTGTTTTTAGCAGTCTTCCTTCCTGAGCAGGCAAAGGAGGAGGAGTCCTGAATGCCTTCCTTCCCAGCCTTAAACAGAATTTACATAAGGCAGGAAGCCTTTGTTTCCAGTGGGAAAGTACCAGCAGTATCCAAAGTGGTATTTTGTACCAGGTGACTTTATAGAATCATAGATTAGAATCATAGATCATTAGAGCTGGAAGGGACCTCAGGAGATCATCTAGTTCAACTCCCTGCTCAAAGCAGGACCAATCCTCAAATGGCCTTCTCAAGGATTGAACTCACAACCCTTGGTTTAGCAGGCCAATGCTCAAACCACTGAGCTATTCCTCCCCCCTGACCCTACAGTATCAAAGCAACCAGGAAACAAGGTTTATTTGCAATGTCCACATGAAGGAACGGCAGAAAAGATGAGAAATCCACATCTTTGAAGATTAATTGTCTTTTCCTAACGGCCCATTAAGGGTGGTTGCTTACTGTCTGGTGGGCATTTCCCAAGTACACACATAGCTGTAATTATTATAGGATGGATAAAAATCGATGATTTTAAAAACAAATAAATTTAAAAAGTCAGATTTTTTTTATTTAAATCAGATTTTTGAGGGAAAAAACTAACTAAAGATAGTATTAATTAAGATACATTGAAGTTCAAAGATATCATCATGGAATATGGATTATAAATTCTATAGTACGAGACAATATATTCATGTAATGTTTAAGAAAAGTTTTGTAAATGAGTTTCCAATAGTTCGTTGACTAGGGACCAAATCTTGTGAGATTACAGGGGATTCTGCATCGATTATTTAGGTTATTCTTTCTATCTACCCAATGGACTCAGTGCTCAGTCTAGAAGATACCATCAGAGATGCTAAGTTTTGCAGTTCTCAAATTCTGGATTTGTGTCTCCAAAGACAACATGCTTGTTAACAGCAAAAACGGTTGTTGATTTTTTAAAAAAGTTTAAAAAAAAATATTTAACTATTTTAGTTAAAAACAATTTAAACAAAAACAAACTTGATTTTAAAAAACTTGAATGTTTAGCTGAATTCTAAAGTTCACATGCTTGTTTTGTTAAAATATTATGTTTGCTGTTGAAAAAAAAATTCAGAATACATAATAATGTTGTTCTAGTTAAATAAAACAATTTAAATGTCTATCTGGTGATGTTCTCCTCCTAATTACAGCATGTCAAGAAAATCCTCCAAATATTAATGATTAACCTGTTGAATTGAGATAGTTCACCTCCCAATGACTTCATAAATATGTGCTTCAATTACCTTTGGTAAATGAAATTACCAAACAATCATTCATTTTCTGATGTAGTTGTAAAACTAATCTGAAAAGTTTTCAAAATAAATCACTTTAAAAATGTATAGTGTGTACCTTTTAAAAATGAAACCTACATCTATCTTTGAGTTGTGAAGAATATGTACTAAGGTTATAACAACAAGAATGCACTTTTATGTAGAAATCCATGATCAAATCGAGTCTTCCTGACTAGTGATTTAAATCAAATCCACCCTGTGAGCAACACATCTCTAAAAACAACAGTTATGAAAGGTAGGTAACTGTTTTTTCTTCTTGGAGTGCTTGCTCATGTCAATTCCATTCTAGGTGACTCGCAAACAGTATCAATGGAGGCGGGCTCAGAGTTCATAGTCGTGCAGCTTGTAGCACAGCTCTGCCAAAGCCGGCATCGTCTTGCACCTGCCGAGTCAGTGCATAGTGAGACATGAACATATGGACGGACAACCAGGTGGTGGCCCGACAGATCTCTTGGATCAGCACCTGTGCCAGGAAGGCTGCTTAAGACCCCTGCACCCTAGAGGAATGAGCCGTCACAATCGCTGGCGGGGGCACTTTTACCAGCTCGTAGCAGTGGCAGATTCACACCATGATCCAAGACAAAATTCTCTAGGTTGACACTGGGCAGCCCTTCATCCTGTCCGTGACTGCAACAAACAACTGCACTGATTTATGGAATGGCGCAGAAGTCCTGCGCCTGTCTGATGTCCAGTGTATGCAGCCTATGCTCCTCATCTGATGCATGAGGCTTCAGACAGAGGACCAGTAAGTAAATGTCCTGGCCCGTGTGGAACTAGGAAACAACTTTGGGCAGAAAAGCCGGATGCGTGAGCAGCTGGACCTAGTCCTTGTAGAAGACCATATAGGACGGCTCTGACGTGAGCACCATGATCTTGGATACCTGCTATGCTGAAGTTATGATGTCCAAGAAGATAACCTACCAGGAAAGGAGCAGGAGGAAGCAGGCAGCTAGGGATTCAAAAGGAGGACCCATGAGCTTCGAGAGCACCAGATTCAGGTCCCACAGGTGAACAGGGTCTCGGACGTGTGGGTTCAGGTGCTCTAGCCCTTTCAGGAATCATGCCATCATGGGATGGGCAAAGACAGACCTGCCCTGAAGCGGAAGGCAAAATGCAGAAGTGGCCGCCAGGTGCAACTTGACCACGGCGCTTCCCACAGTTCCCATTGGCCAGGAACAGCGAACCGCAGCCACTGGGAGTTGCAGGGAGTCATGCCTGCAGACAGTCAATGTAAACAAAATGTCTCATGGCCTGCCAGCGAATTACCCTGATGGGCCGCATGCCGAAGGCTGCAGACACCTGATCTAGGAGGTGCCTGCTGGGAATGTAGACCATTGCTAGCCACGTTTTGCAGGGGTCGCAGATGAAACCAGGCATGCCTGACCATGTACGTGCATGCTGCCATGGTGATGGGATGTCTCTTATGTGGGCAATGAGATCCACTATGGCCTGAAAGCGTGCTTCTGGAAGGAAGGCCCTGGCTCACATGGAATTGAGAACCACTCCAATAAACTCTATGCGCTGGTTCGGCGTTAACGTCTACTTTTCAGTGTTTATTAACGTGCCCAGGTCACTGCAGGTGGAGCATACCAGATTGAGGCTTCTCCACATCTGTCCCAGAGACCTGCCCTTGATGAGCCAGTCGTTGAGGTACAGAGGGATCTGGACCCCGTGACGCCTGAGGTAACCCACTACTGGCGCCACGCATTCCATGAACACCCTGGGGGCTGAAGACAGGCCAAAAGGTGGCACTGTGAACTAGAAGCAGCACCCTGCCACTAAGAAATGCAGGAACCATCTGTGTCCTGAGAATATGAAGACATGGAAGGAAGCGTGCTTTAAGTTGAGAGCGGCGTACCAGTCCCCCGGATCCAGGGAGGGGATAATGGAGGCCAGGGAGACCATTCAAGAAGTTGAAGTTCCACAAGACTTGTTTAGGCCACGCAGGTCCAGGATGGTTCTAAGGCCTCCCTTGGCCTTCAGGATTAGGAAGTATCAGGAATAGAATCCTCTTCCTTCCATGACCCAATGAACAGCCTCCACAGCCCCCTCACTGCAGAAGCTTGTCAACCTTCTGAACCAGGAGTTGCTTGTGAGAGGGGTCCCTGAAGAGAGATGGGGAAGCCGGAGGGGTATCCACAAACTGCAGGGTATAACCCCGATCTACTATGTCCAGGACCCAGCAGTCGAAGATAACCCGTGACTGGGCCGAGTGTAGGGAGAAAGACGGCTGAGGAAAGGACGGGCAGGATCTGGCCGGCTGACTGAGGAATCGCTCTCGAGTGCACCCTCAAAATGATCACTTTTGGCTCTCTGGCTGCTTAGTGGGTCCAGGCTGGCATGGCGATTGAGAGGAAAAAGGGCAGCGATGGCTAAACCTGATGTCCCTTCTCCGTGCAGACTGCCAGGCTTGCCAAGGCCTCGACGGTTGTGGAGGCCGGAATGGCTTTCTGGCAGACTGAGGGGTATGCATGCCCAACAAGCGAAGGGTAGCATTAATGTCCTTCAACCCGTGTAGCGTGGCATCAGTTTGAATGGAGAAAAGCCCAACTCCATCAAAGAGGAGGCCCTGCACTGAGCCTGCATCTCCTGGGAAAGGCCTGCCACTTGGAGCCAGGAGCTGCATCGCATACCACAGCTGATGCGACCATCCTCACTGCCAAGTCCACCACGTCCCATGCCATTTGCAGGGAGCATCTGGCTGCTGTGGTCCCTTCCTCTACCAGGGTACCAAACTCCTGAGCCTGACCCTGAGGAAGGGAGTACTGGAACTTCTGGAGGCTGTCCCAGAGGTTAAAATTGTATCAGCTCAGCAGGACCTGATGGTTCATCACCCAGAAATGTAAGCTGCTGGTGAATAAATTTTTCTGTCAAATACATCAAGTTTCTTGGCTTCTTTGTTCTTGGGGATAGAGGTGGTTGGGATCTGCTTGTCCTTCTCAACAGCCGCTGACACCACTAGCGAGGTAGGGGGAGGGCGGGTATACAAGTACTCGAAATCTTTGGCCGGCAAAAAGTATTTTTTCTCAGCCCATTTTGAAGTGAGTGGGATAGAGGATGAGGTTTGCCACAGAGCCTTAGCAATCTTGAGGACCCCATCATGTACACGTAGATTGATCCAGGCGGGCTGAGAGGACATTGAAAAGGTAGTCCTCCTGCTCAGCCACCTTGCGCACTTCCAGCCCCAAGTTCTCGGCCACCTGCCTGAGAAGGGCTTGGTGTTCTTTAAAGTCATCTGGGCGGTTGGCCCTGGAAGGTCCTGCGACCACCTCATCTGTGGAAGAGGAGGCGGCCCTTGCTATCGGTGGAGGCCCTGAGGGCGTGGCAGCCGCTGGAAAGGGAGGTTGAGGGGTGGGCACTGGATCCTCCACCTCAACCTCAACCTCAGAGCGAGCTTCCAGTCCCAGTGAAGCAGCCGATCTTACTCTGATGCGGCCACTGATGTGTGCTGAAAAGGGGGCATCATCATCACCAGAATGCCCATGCTCCCCATTACGGCCACTGCGTTGGCCACTGGCCTTGCTGCCACTGTGGTGCTGTGGACGGCAGATCAGTTTCCGATGCCAAATCCCGTTGCAGAGACCGGGGCGATGGGCTGAACTGGGCTTCTGTTCCAGAGGAACCATGCTTCGGCAACCAGGGAGGAACCATCAACACCTGGGTCTGCTTGCTGGTCGTGGCTACCAGTAAGCGACGATTAGGCGCACGTGACCGATGGCAATATCAGGAAGAACCAGTGCTGGGAGATTGGCATGGGGCGGGAACAGTGCTGCAGAGACTGGTAACATGAGGGGGAGCAGTCTCACAGTGCCGGTGACCGGGACCGACATCTAGACACACACTGGCAATAGGGCGAACAGTGTCAGTCATAATATGGGGAGTGTCAACCCCATACTGGTGAACAACATCCAGGAGGAGAGTTTTGGCAACCTGCGGCGCAGTTGTGACCTGCCACGTGATTGCTTGTCCGGCAACCTACAGTGCTGTCCTGCCCCCGGAGAGGTCTTAACGGCTTGCTTGCCCTCTCAAGGAACCTTAGTGTGGTCCAGTGGAACAGGAGACATCATAGGAGTAGGTGGAGACCAGTGCTTTCTCTGTGCCTGGGTTTTGGATGCGACAGTGCAGGTAGGATGGTGGGTCCCATACCGCTCACCAGAGTCAGTCATGTACCTTGAAGAGGGCTAAGAGCCCCAGCCGCAGAGGCATACTCACGCTATTCTGGAGAAGGTTGGTGGACAGGCCTGGTCCCTCAATCGGATGACCTCTGGGCCCCCTTGCTCAATACCAGTGAGCACTTCTTCACTTTCTTCTTCAGTACCGGCAACGGCAAACAGTGCCGAGAGGAGCTGGGTGTCAGTGGCACACTGCACACAGAGGCCAAAATACTCGGTATGGCCTGCATAGAGGGCTCGGAAGCTGGGCGGAGAGCAGACTCCATCAGGAGTCCTAAGGCAAATGTCCTTCTCCTTCTGGGTGCGAGGCCAATAAATTCTTACAGATCTGGCAAAGCTTCATGATGTGTGATTCCCCCAAGCATTTAAGGCAACTGTCGTGGGGGACACTCACAGGCATAGGACTGCCACAGACCAAGCAGGGCTTAAACTCCGGGAGCTCGAGCATGCCCTGCATGGGGCAAAGTCCCCACTGGGATCCTAGCTATCAGCTAACTATGCACTTAACAACTACTTAACACGAACTACAATCGAACAAAGGCCCAGAGCCACAAAGTCCAATGGGAGAAACTGCTAGCTCCTGACAAGCAAGAGAGGTGCTCCAACTGACCACCACAGGCGAAAAGAAGGAACTGAGAGGGCGTGGGCCAGCAACACCTGATATACTGTGTCATGGGTGCAGCGCACTAGAGGGCGCTAGAGCCAGCCCTATGGGTACCACTAAGGCAAAAATCTCCAACGTCCACACATGTGAGCTCGCACACATCTAGAATGGAAACGACATGAGCAAGCACTCAAAAAAGAACTTGTTTTATGGTAAATAGGGTTTTAATAACATCTGACTATACGTAAGACCAGGACTAAGGAAGCAAGGTAACCTAGGGGGAAGAAAGCTCCACGTTCCAGCATGTAAACCACATAATGAAGCAAAAGGACTCTGGACAATCCAAGGGTCTCTGACCCCAACCTGGAGTGGTGAGAAAACAGAGGCAGGGAAATGTGTGTAGGGTTTGTTTTGTATAATTTGTACACTCTCTTGTGCTTTAAATAATTAAGGAAAAGAGCAAATGCGTTAGACTCGTGTGAAGTGTCTGTGCATGTTAAATTCTTCATAACTACTGCATGCCTCTGGAAACGAGCTATTAAATCAGAAACTTCACATTTTCGGGGTGGAGCTCTGAGTGTGTGTGTTTAAGTCCAAGGGAGTCTAAAGTTCAATGCTGGGCCCAGAGGGACTAGGTAGTTAGACAGTGGGTCCCAGCTCTCAGAAGGCAGTACTAGATAAAAAGTCTGTACCCCAAGAGTGTGCCAAGGAACCCCAAGATTGGGGCAGTATCTAGATTTCATTCAGACTCCAGAGAGTTAAAACTCTCCAGGATCCAGGGACCAGAAGTTTAGATTCCCCTCACAGCAGTCTGTGGATGTCCAGCAAGGGGCAGTTGGCCAGAAATGTGACAAAATGATAGAAGCATTTGGGATATGGGAGCCTGTGAATCTTCTTAAAATACTTATGCAAAGGCCTACACATATTACTGCTCTTAAACTGAAAGCCAGGAGCTCGTCTATTAGTTTGTTTTAGGTGCAAGTTAAATCAAGCATAAATTACTAGCTGCTCATAAAATAGCAGCTTCTATTCGCTGGTGGTCAGGAGAAATCAAAAAGTTAGTGAAGGCAGGATGGGGCACCCACTCCAAACTGGGGCCCAGGAGGTCCTTTTTTTCCTGCTAGTATTTGCCTTGTTCACAGCAGCACCACACTGCTGACTCATAGTCCTTAAGTAATAAGCTCAGGTCTTTCTCCTCTGTCATTTTTAACTAAAAACCCCATAGTTTATAGCAGAAACTTCTGTTACTAGTCCCTAAGTGCACATACTTATACTTTGTACTATAAAATTTCACCCTATTTCTATTACCCCAGTCCTCTAGGTCATCCAGTTCTTCCTGTACAATATTCTGATCCTCCTCCCTATTGACAACACCTCCCAAGTTTGTGTCATCACCAAATTTCAATAGCACAAGCCTGCTTTTTGTGCCAACATAATAAAATTATTTTAAAAGATTAGTTCCAAGACCGATCCTTAAGGAACTCCACCAGTAACCTCCCAGCAGTCTGACAGATCTCCTTTCAGTACAACCAGTTGTTCTCTGCCCTTTAGCCACTTCCATACCCATTTTACAATTCTTGTATTAACCCCCATCTTCTGCATCTTAACTACTAATTTCCCAGATTATATGGTATCAAATGCTCTGCTGAAATCCAGTTAGGGAAATGCAGGAGATCTAATCTTATCAAACAAACATCAAGTTAGTCTGGCATGATCTACTTTTGGTAAACCCATGTTGAATTTCATACACTTTTCCATTTAACTCCATGTATTTAATTATTATTTCCTTTAAGAAGCCCTCCAGTAGATTTCCACAAGCTTAAACCATATACAAAGTTTTACAAATTAATGAAAAATAAATTCTATAGAAAAGAGATATCAGGTTACTTTGACAGGATTACAAGTTTGGTTGATACAGGTAATAGTGTTGAAGTAATATTCTTAAACTTCTGTAAGGCATTAGACTGGGTACCGCACAATTTTTTGTACAAAAAGCTTGAACAATACAAAATCAACAGGGCACACATTAAAAGGATTAAAAACTAATGAACTGATAGGTCTCAAAACGTAACTGTAAAGAGGGAATCATCATTGAGCAGGTGTGTTTCTCGGGGAGATAAATGAATTTACATTTGTGAAACGCTCAAATACTACAATGACAAGTCACAGAAAAGCTACGAGAAAATTAATAATTCTGTATTTAAAGCAAATTTTGAACAGCACACAGTAAATAACATTTGGTGCCACACACTGACTAGGATAAAATACTCAATAAGCTGCTCACTCAGTAAGCCCCATCCACCCTGTGCACTGAATGAGGCAGAGGTTCTGTGGAAAAATATGTCTTTATATAATAAAAAATCTGTATCAAAATGCATATACACAAGAGAGATTAATATTAAAGTGGTATATGCAACCTTAATATTGGCATTTTCTAGCTTCTGATTGCTTTTGCTGACTCTGCAACTTAATGATCTTTCAATGTATTTTCTGTATGTAATCCTATATAGGGTCTCCTCCTGCGTTCACCACTGTACTATCTAAGTGCCTTTCAGTAGTACATTAAGTGATGTAGTTAATATCTGTCACCTGTAGTTCATTCTCCCTTTCATACTCTCTCTCGGGGAAGAATTGTGTGCGCAATGTAGTTTTGTAGGCTATTTTCTGTTATATGTACACACTACTCTATGTTCATACTGAAGAAGGCAAGGTCAAAGAAGTCTACTTTGCACATGGAATAGTGGAAGGTCTTTGGCTAGAATGTGCTTTACATGGTGTTTCAGACTCAAAGCATGGAATTTTCAGAAGTACTCAATGTGTAAGCAGTATATGGCCAACACTGAGCAATGAACATGTGCTTAACACGAAAATCCCACCTCTAGTTTGTTACTAAAAGTTGTGAAAGAGGGTCTGGGGTCCTGTCCAGGATTCATGACAAAAGGAAAAAACCTGCCTTTCAGGGGTTTAACAAAAAGCTTGACCGAAAACAGATACCAACAGACAATATGATCTCTGAAAGGTAGATTTTGAAGTATTTTGTTAGGTCTCTGAAATGGAAGCTAACAATCACTACTGAGTCACTCTTCTGCAGGATAAGGCATGTACATGTATGTTCCCCCAATTTGTGTGTGCACACGTGTGTGTGTAGTTGTATCTGAAAAAAATTGGTTTGGAAAGCATGGATCACTTCCTTGGATCAAGTGGTATGGGGAAGAGCGGCTGAGGGAGGAAGGGAGACCTTTCTTTCTAGATAACAAGTGATGCTGACAGACTCATCAGAGGAGTCAGAGACTGAATTGCTTTCACAGGAGGTAAGTTATTCACTTGATTTTTTTCTCTGAGGAAAAAAAAGCTGTATCTAGTTTAGTATATGAGAAGTATAAATCTAAATATGTTAGGCAAGCCATTTTTTAAAACTCCATTTTTTCTCTGTTTATAATAAATATTAGTTTTGCTAGAGTGCTGTTGTCTTGATAATTCCATCCAGATTTCCCTGGAGAAAAGAAAAACCCGTATCCTCTAAGGCAGGGGTCAGCAACCTTTCAGAAGTGCTGTGCCGAGTCTTCATTTATTCACTCTAATTTAAGGTTTTGCGTGCCAGTAATACATTTTAACGTTTTTAGAAGGTCTCTTTCTACAAGTCTATAATATATAACTAAACTATTGTTGTATATAAAGTAAACAAGGTTTTTAAAATGTTTAAGCAGCTTCATTTAAAATTAAATTAAAATGCAGAGCCCCCTGGACTGGTGGCCAGGACCCGTCCAGTGTGAGTGCCACTGAAAATCAGCACATGTGCAGCCTTTGGCATGCATGCCATAGGTTGCCTACCCCTGCTCTAAGGGAAGGTGCTAAATGGTAGGATTTCTGGAACCTTCAAACCCAACTCAGTTATGGGCACAGATGGAGGCAACCTATCCCAGTGAATGGTGCTGTCGTTAGCCTGCAGTAAGCCAACACAAGAACACAGCACAAAGGCCATCACTTTTACTCCAGTGTTCACTTGAGTGGGGAACAAATACTGTAATATATATATATACACACATACACACACACACACACACACACACACACACACACACATTTAAGCTGTCAACTGATTAAAAAAATTAGTCGTGATTAATCACGCGATTAAAAAATTTGTCATGATTAATCGCACTGTTAAACAATAATAGAATACCATGTATTTAAATATTTTGGATTTTTTTACATTTTCAAATATATCGATTTCAATTATAACAGACTACAAGGTAAGTGCTCATTTTATATTTAGTTTTGATTACAAATATTTGCACTGTAAAAAACAAAAGAAATTTTATTTTTCAATTCACCTAATAGAGACTGCACTACAGTACTTGTATCATGAAAGTTGAACTTACAAATGCAGAATTATGTACAAAAAATACTTCTTTAAAAAATAAAACCATGTAAAACTTTAGAGTCTACAAGTCCACTCAGTCCTATTTCTTGTTCAGCCAATTGATCAGACAAACAAGTTTGCTTACATTTGTAGGAGATAATGCTGCCTGCTTCCTGTTCACATCAGCTGAAAGTAAGAACTTGTTTTCACATGACATTGTTGTATTTGGTGTTGCAAGTTATGAATCTTTAGCGCATCTGTCATGTAAATATGTCCCTTCATGCTTCAACCACCATTCCAGAACACATGCATCCATGCTGATGACGGGTTCAGCTCAACAACAATCCAAAGCAGTGTGGACTGATGCATGTGCATTTTCATCATCTGGTCAGATGCCACCAGCAGAAGGTTGATATTCTCTTTTGGTGGTTCAGATTCTGTAGTTTCCACATCGGAGTGTTCCTCTTTTACAGCTTCTAGAAGCATGCTCCACACCTCATCCCTCTCAGATTTTGGAAGGCACTTCAGATTCTTAAACTTTGGGTTGAATGCTGTAGCTATCTTTAGAAATCTCACATCGGTGCCTTCTTTGCTTTTTGTCAAATCTGCAGCAAAAGTGCTCTTAAAATGAACATGTGCTTAATCATCATCCGAGACTACCATAACATGAAATATATGGCAGAATATGGGTAAAATAGAGCCAGAGACAAACAATTCTTCCACAAGGAGTTCAGTCACCAATTTAATTAACACATTATTTCTTTAACAAGTGTCATCAGCACGGAAGCACATCCTCTGGAATGGTGGCTGAAGCATGAAGGGGCATGTTTAGCATATCTAGCACGTAAATACCTTGCAATGCCAGCTACAAAAGTCCCATCCGAACACCTGTTCTCACTTTCTGGTGACATTGTGAATAAGAAGTGGGCAGCATTATCTCCCGTAAATGTAAACAACATTATCTGTCTTAGCAAATGGCAGAACGAGAAGTAAGACTGAGTGGACTTGTAGGCTCTGAAGTTTTGCATTGTTTTGTTTTTGAGTGCCATTTAGTAACCAAAAAAGGCTACATTTGCAAGTTGCACTTTCATGATAGAGATTGCACTACAGTACTTGTATGAGGTGAACTGAAAATATGGTTTCTTTTATCATTTTTACAGTGCAAATATTTGTAATAAAAATAATAATATAAGTGAGCAGTGTACACTTTGTATTCTGCGTTGTAACTGACATCAATATATTTGAAAACGTAGAACATCCAAAAATATTTAATACATTTCAATTGGTATTCTATTATTCAACAATGCAATTAAAACTGCGATTAATCACAATTAATTTTTTTAGTTAATCGCGTAAGTTAACTATAATTAATCAACAGCCCAGATAGATAGATAGATGAGGTAGAAGAAATCTGATTTTTAAATGAGCAGCATGTTATTCTAAATATAGTACATGTACTCAGAAATACTGTATTGAATGCATATTAAAAACCGATGTATACATATAAGTAATTTATTCTCTGAACATATTAAGGAGGAATCAAGCTGATCACTAGAGTTGTTCAGCCTATGTCTACAAGGATTTCTAAATAATAAAATAAAAAAACAATTAAAATCAGGTACAAAACTATTATTTTGGTTATAATTTGCCTTTACTTCCCTTCCTATTTCAATTTTTTTTTCCACTCATTTTTTGGATCATTAAAGACTGCTTTTTATAAATTCATGTATTCATAGATTTAAGGCCAGAAGGGACCAGTTCGACCTACCACACAACTTGAGACATACATTTTCACCTAGTTATTACTGCATCAAGCTCAATAAGTTGTGATTGAACTAGAGTATATCAATCAACTGTAAAAGCTGCTTTGACTATTTAAACATTTTATGAAATTGTAGCTCATGAGACTCTTAAATCAGACTTGCCAAATTTCCATGATGACATCCAAACTAAAGCCTATTTAATATGTATGTTATTTAAGTAACTAATAAATTTGGAAATGTGTGGTGCGTATGTACAGAGAGGCAGTGTGTGCTGCATTTAGAGTAAAGGACTGGGAGTCAAGGGTGCTGAACTCCATTTCCAGCTCTGCCAATGACTCACTGTGCAGCCTAGAGCAAGTCACTTCCCTATACCTCAGTTTACTCATCAACAAAATGGATATAATACTATTTACCTCAGAATAATTTTGTGAGAACAAATGCTTATAAGAAACTGGATTAAAATACAGTATGCAAACCATGATCAGAGCAGGACAAGAACACATATAAGTAAAAACACCGGCAGCTGCTGGTGCATTGTCTACACAAGATCTCCTGTTATTGCTACCATTGCTGTAGATGCACCAGTGGTAATTTAGGGAGAAATTTTAGGGTAGATCAGGTTTAGTTGCACTAAGGGTAGAAATCCCCAGCACAAAATAAAATTGTTCAAGAAGTGAACAGGCTCAGGAAAAAAAAGCATTGATTCAGTATTTTGTTTTTAAAAGCCTGAAGAATTACAGGGATTTTAATAAAGGGAAAAGTTAAACCACATTTCATGACAGCCAAAATTGTCCCCTCAATTTCAGCTCCATGTCAGCCATTATTTAACATTTAAAACCTAATGTTAGGGGAATTGATATTTACTAAGTAGAAAAGATCCAAAAAAAATATGCCTGAAGCTACTTTTTTGTCATACACAATTTAGTCAATTTCATAGCACAAGTGCTGGGAAAAAAATCCATAGTCATGGAAAGTCCATAACCGAGGGCTGTGAGACAGAAGAGCAAACTCACTATACTCTCACCTCACAGTGGCAGCTCCTGTCTCATGGGCTGGACCCGTCTCCCCGCTCCAAGCATTGTAACTCTGCGCACTAGGTTGCCACACCACTCAGGTTTGGCACATCTGCCCCTCTGTCTTCATCTACAGATGGGAAGACATGCCAAACCTGAGTGGCGCTGTCACCACGTGTGCCAGGTTGCAATGCCCAGAGCAGGGAACTGGGATCACAGGAGTGACCACGGTGGGGGTCACAAACTTTATTAAAATTCACAATTACTGTGAACACCATCAGCACATCACCAAAATTCTAGCCACAGTTATGATTGTGACAGAAAAAAAAAATTGTTTCTACCATATGTGATACCACAAGTAGATTTTCCAAAATGTCAAACAGATAAAGAATAAACAAACCAAAAATTAAGGCCACTTGTCCTAAATTACTGTACTTTGGACCCATGAATAAAAATTTGCAGATAGTTTTTCAAATAATAACCTAAATACTTTCAGTAGGGTGCAAATAGTCTGTTGAGCAGACAACAGTTCATTTTCCCTCTTATGATTATTTCTTTCATTAATCACCAGAGATAATACCTTGAATTAGTACAGAAAATACGCGTGTGTGTGTGTGTTTGTGTGTGTGTGTGTAAAAATCTGATCCTTGGTCTTCTCACAACTGTACTGCTGAACATTAATCTACCAGTGTACATAATAGGCATACTTATCAATTAATACACTTTCTACTATCTTAAAATCACAGTGCTGTCTAATAAGATATTCCAGATTCCTTCCTATATTAAGAGTAAAAATACAGCTTCTCCCTCTTCCCCTCCCCCTCAGTTTCCCTGTATCAACTTGGACAATTTCATTCTGGCTATCTATAGTCAATGACAGTGTTTCAATAACTTATACACTGTTAATTTATGCAGTATCCAAGTTCTTCCCTCATTAAGTAGTAAAAATGTTAACTTCATGCCTAGATTTGAAGAAAAATCTTAAACAAAATAAATTAGCATGGATTTTTTGGGCAGGGATGCTTCAATAATAAAATTATACCTCCATTTTTAACTTCAACCTCTCCACCCCACCCCACTAATAAACACACACACACAAAAATCAATCAATTATAAAAACACAGTGCTGCTCTTCTGTCAACCGCCAATTAATATCAACAAAACAGGCTTTTTGAGGGGGGCGGAAAATGCTAGATACACACTATTTTTCAACAGACTAGCAGAGAAGATTTAGATTAGAGTGAAAGGTCTGCAAGCAAAGATATTAAATATCCACTTCAAAATAGATTTAAGACATTATAATTTTCAAACTCAACCTAAGAACCTTATTTTCCCAGGCTATTTGTAATGCTTTTGTGATATTTCACCTGCACATAAACAAAAATAGATTTCCACAAGCTCTGCATTACAAGCTGCTAAAATTCAAATCAATTGAGAATCATGGAATGGTCTATACAAACTTACCAGCTCCACAGATCCATAATGCTTTCTGCTGAACTCGCCCCGTCTACAGCCCAAGTCTTCGGAGACAGAACTGGAACAGAAATGCTTCATCAGTAGACATAGTTAACTGGCTCTAAAGCTCCTGCAATACTCAGCTACCATTGACAAAAATCATTCCTGCTGAACAAGGTTTGTGGTGGATAAGCTCATCACTGCAGGGAACCCTCCTTACAACATGCACAACCTCTAGCAGCCATTGCAGTCTAGATTTCATATTACTCTGAAAGAGAATGAAATGCCTGAGCTTGATCGGAAGGAAAAACCATTATTAAATTAAATATTTAGTCATTATGTGATCAACTGAGAGTTCCAGGGTGGTTGGTGATTATAAATTGCATTCGAGATCTCTGCCTAACCTAAGGAAAAAAAAACCTGCGGTAAACTTAATGCACAGAACAGGACAGCCTACATGAGCTATATTTGCTAACACGCAGTATGCTGTAATTAACTTTCTTACAGGAGAATCTCTTTATTTGTCCTAAATACTCAAAGAAAAGAAAAATACAATGATTTTACTTCTGAAGTTTTTTAAAAAAACAGTAATTAATTTATAGTTTCCTCCTCCACTAGGCTTTAGTGACAAAAAATAAAATTCTCACTTAGAATAAATGGAAGTCTAGCCCCAAGTTAAATGTGTGTGGGTGCACTCGTTCATTCAAACATAGTGATTTTGTATGTGTATAATGTATATCATCAATTTATGGGTTTGGTGTACCTAGAACAAGGGACAAATACATTTTTCTTTCTCAATACCTATAGTACATGTTGGCCCCACATATATAGTGGTGATATCCATGTTATAAATACACCTCCACCTCGATATAACGCTGTCCTTGGGAGCCAAAAAATCTTACCACGTTATAGGTGAAACCGTGTTATATTGAACTTGATTTGATCCGCCGGAGCGCGCACACCTCCCCCCCTTGGAGTGCTGCTTTACCGTGTTATATCCAAATTTGTGTTACATCGGGTGGCGTTATATCAGGGTAGAGATGTACCATCTAAAAAAAAGGCAAGGCTGAAATTTAGTATAAACCTTTCACTGCCTGACCTGCACTGTCTACTAGTCAATCTCCCCAGCATTTTTCCTGACAACCCAAACCTAACACTAGCTTCCAACAGTCACTACTATTATAAAGATTTCTTCAACTTGCTAAAAAAATATTTTCCTCAAAAAATTGCTTTGATGTAACATGGGCAACCATCAGTCACAGACCAAGAACAGATATCCTGTTAGATATCTTTGAAAACATCAAAGGTAGAAACTGCAGCTTTAACTGTATGGAAGGAGAATTTCTTAGCTTTCAGTAAGACTCAGAGCACTTGCTTCAGCCCTACAGAACCCTAAGCTATCAACATTTAAAATTACAATTTTTAACATAGAAAAGCTATTTTTGGTTGTATTTACAGATATTTAAAATGCCTTAGTTATTATTTTCTTTTCTTTTTACTTCTGTGTGGTTGGACTCAAGGCAGCATAAATGTAGGTGGAAAAATACAAATGAAACAGCTCTAATAAAAATTTTAAAACTTGACAAAATAATTCTAAAATACTTTCTCTCAAATATAAGGATTATACAGAAAATACAATGAAGCGTTACTGGTACTCATTTGAGATGACCCGCATTATACAAGTATTTAAGCTGCTGATGGGTAGAGTTGCCATCCCAAAGTCATGCTAACACAACCTTCACATTACACCACTCCATCATCTAGTCTATATCTATTCATCCACCACCTACTTATATAAATCACAAACATACCCCAGACAGAAAAAAACCCACTATATTCTTTAGTGAAATATGGAAAACTGGATAAGAGAACTGAGTTCTAGGGACATAATTCAGATCTTGGATAGGATTTTCAAAAACACATCATGTTTGAAAGTGAGATTTACACACTTTTTAAATGTTTACTACTTACCACACAAATGAATATTAACAGATTATCCCACATGCCATGATTATACTGTATTATATTACATATAACTAAGGCTTTAAAATAAATTACAGTAGATTCCACTTTATAGCAATACTGATAATAGCAACTTCCAGTTACGGCAATACACTGTCAGGAACCAATCCCATCCTATTATCAATGCTAATAGGATTCAATTACTGGCCGCTTATTAGCAACTTTTTTTAGAGCAGAGTTCCTACCTGTAATCAATTTCCTGGCTCTAAGAACACATAGCTCAACACTTCTGCTGAGTACCATAGCCTCCAAATGTTTGGACCAATCTTTCACCAATAAAGTTTGGGTTCTGGAGCCCCTATGTGTGCCCAGTGCTAGGCAAGTGCATGTGGCCAAAAAATTTGGTATCTCAAAGTCAACTGTTTGACCGATTCTGAAGAACAGCCCTAACATTTTACAGGAGCATAGAAGCAGCACAAACCAAGGCTGCAAGCATCAACACAATGGAAAGGAGGCAGACATCGGTGAAACCCTGTAACTCTGGTTTCAGCATAAGCTTGGCCAAGGTGCTCGACTCTCCAAACCAAAGTAGAAATAAAACTAGTCCGCTAGCAGCAGAGCAGCAGAAGGAGTTCAACCCTTCAGATGGCTGGCTCATTCAATGGAAAACCCAGCACATTGTCGTTCAACATAAAAAGCATAGCGAGAAACAAGACACTGATCTTCTGGTGGCTTCTGAATGGAGGATGGACTTCTTACCCAGCATTCTAGAGAAGTTCCAGCCACGTGACATCTTGAGTGCTGATGAACCTGATCTCTTCTACTGGGCTTTCCCAACAGAGGCTGTAGCATGATGAAAGAAGGGTTTGCAGGAGGGGGAAGAAAAAAAAATAAAGCTATGGAGCACATTTCATTGGTGTGTTGTGCAAACATGGACGGAATGGAGAAATCCAATCTTACAGTGGTTGAAAAGAGCAAGTGGCCTCATTGTTTCCCAAGGACCACTCAAAGCTGCCATGATCTACCAAAGCTCTACAAATGCCTGGATGCACATCTGTTGTTTGAAGAGTGGCTAAATTGCCCGGCTCATTCACTTTATGTAGAGCTATCGCACGTGTTAAAATTCTTCCCTCCAAACACAAACTTAGTCACGCACCCATTGGACATGAGTGTCATTAAAAACTTCAATGGTCTCTACTGTGATCATCCTACTGTAAGCATCATCACATCTCTTGATGCTGACTCACACTTACAAGCATTGGATGTTGACAAAGAACAATTCTGATTGATGTATTTCATCTTGTTAAGAAGTCATGGGCCATTGTTCTCCCCAAGACTGCTGCAAACCCTCCCTTTCTACAGCAGTTTTCAACAGCAACAGAAAGTGCTGACCTGGTGGACATCAATGTGCTGGCCAATGCATCAGTTCCGGAAACTCTAAAAGCACATGAATTTGAGGCCATTGTTGAATATGACAGTCATTTGCAGACGGAAGGTGAGCTCATTGATGCAGAATTTCTAGAGACAATAGAGGCTGTGAAACACCTACAGGCTTCTGAGTCACAAGACAATAGTGCATTGGATGATGAACCTGAAGAGCTTTCGCTTATAGAACAGCTACCTGCAGTGGACATTTTCCACAAGATATGATAGAATCATGGCTTTGAGAATTGCTATGAGGCTGCATGCAAGACTGAGAAGGATTTATAAGTGGAAGTGGCCAACCATAAAAAGCAGACAGTCAAATTTTATTCTTGAAAACTTTTATTTTACATTTTAAACAAAAAATGCTTTACTCTGTGTGACACATGAGGAGCACTAACTGTAAGTATGTACTGTTCACCTTACCAAGACATTATACTATAAATGTTTTGTGTGTGTTCTTTGGTGCTTTTGAAAAAAAAATTGTTATAAAATTGTGTGGCATTAGTCTTTGTGACTCATAGGAAGACGAGGTTTCTAAAGTTTGCTCAAAGCTTCATGGTACGCTATATAATGTATCCATTTCTGTGTGTCACCTTTGGTTTTTCTTCTTGAGAACATTGTATCAAACTAAAAGTTAATGAAAAATTTCACTTTGCAATGTATCCCACATATCTGTCTGAAGTACTTATGTGTGACACAGAGAAGTACTGTTATCCCCATTTTACTTGAGGCACAGATCAGTTTGCCCAAGATCATAGGAACTATGTGGTAGGGCAGGGAATTGAACCCAGGTCTTCTAAGTCCTAAGCTAGCTCCCTTACCTCAGCCCTGCTGTATGGATGGTGATCTCAAAGGCCTAAGAAGTTAAACGTGTTATAAACTCTTTTCACTGTCCAACATTAAACAGAGATAGATAGGTTTGGTGTTAGTTTTAAATAGTTTCAGGTTTACTCAAACCTCCAAAATCATTCAAATTAAAAGTATATTGATTAAAACAAAAACAACAACAAAAAAGAAAAAGAAAGAACAAGAAATTAAAACAAGCATTTATATTGAAACTGAGTGATTATGCAAAATAAATTTCAGACCTTACCAAAGTCTCTCTCCTTTTGGAGTCAAAGTATCAGACTCTCCCATTTTCAGAACAACTTTTCTCTGATGAAAAATGGAAAAAATTAATTTTATTCTCAGTCCTAATCTGAAGGAGATTCATTTGTCCTGTTCTTAAGAAACAGACTCGAGGTCGAGGAGAAACAGGACAGAAAAGGAAACACTGGACCACTGGTTAGTTACGAGTGGATGCTTTGGCTGGCAAGTCAACCATGACACCTGCTCTTTAAAGCTTGGTTAGTTATGATCTGGTCAGGGCCATCATCTGGCTGGATCCTTACACATGACAGTAATGATGAATGCAGTATAGCTGACTTCAGGATTTGATGAAAAGCCAAGAGAGTAAGATAGGACAGGAGGAAAGAAACAGTGGGGAAGAAAACAACACAGCAAGGGAAGGGAATACAATATAGGATCTTACAAGCTTTTGTAGTGCTGGTAATTAGCTATCTCCACTGGAGGTCTGAGGACTGGATGCCATGATAATCTGATGATTTTTCAGCCCTTACAGATGAAAACAACATTCCTTAAACAAGAGCAAGGCCAACCAGCATTCGTCTCAGGAGGAAAGTCTTTTAGATGAGCCAAGATGAGTTGCAATGCTGGCAGATGAGCTGAGGGAAGATTGTTTCCCCTTCAAAATCTCTTTTTAAGAGCCACAGAAAGTAGTAAAAGTGGGTGGCATATTTTAGCCTCGTTATTTTGTCCAATTAAATCAATTTCTGTAAGCCAAAATTGGGAGAAGTAACTTTGTTCCCACATTTTCTTGTTTACCAAGTATGACCTCCCCACAGTCGTTAACTTATATCAATAGGTCATTTTGTTTGGACAGTTTTTCTGTCTGGTTTCCTTGCACCTATTATAACATTCACTGTCGTAAACAACTTAACCTATTTTTCATCGTTATTGTAACATCTTATGAACTTTCATATACCTTTTACAATTGAGTTTAGGGTATCTTTTCAGGTGCAGTATCTAAATGCCCCAATCAGCAGAACACTTTGTTCTGGGCCTTGTGCAACCATATAAGTAGACCAGCTCCTGTCGCAAAGAGCTTATAATCTATTTATGACAAGAAATATAATGATTACCAACAGCAGGACAACAAGAGGGAGAAATTAGAAAGGGAGAGAGTAATTATGAGATCCTGCATCTACATAGGCTGCAACTGTCTGTCCCATGGGGCAGCAGCTCTGGGAATACCGACAGTCCTTAGATTTCTTTGACCATGATTGATAGAGTTTTAAGCCTGGGTATTGTATGGAGACTACAGCAATTGAACAGGCAGCAGGTTTAAAACAAATAAAAGGAAGTATTTTTTCACACAGCACGCTGTCAACCTGTGGAACTCCTTGCCAGAGGATGTTGTGAAGGCCAAGACTATAACAGGGTTCAAAAAAGAAGTAGATAAATTAATGGAGAATAAGTCCATCAATGGCTATTATCCGGGATGGGCAGAGATGGTGTCCCTAGCCTCTATTTGCCAGAAGCTGGGGATGGGCGACAGAGGATGGATAACTTGATGATTACTTGTTATATTCATCCCCTCTGGGGCACCTTGCATTGGCCACTGTCAGAAGACAGGATACTGGGCTAGATGGAGTTTTAGTGTGACCCAGTATGGCCACTCCTATGTTCTTAGTGGTTGATCTCCTGCTGGCAAATTACAAGAACCAGATATTCATTCTGATTTTAACTTGCTCAACACCTCTGATACTGTGCCACCACCATTTTCTGGTCAACAACTATGGACATTGACAGGGATGGAAGGAATAGTTTTTGAAGTGGCTCAGTTCTTTTCTTGTTGAGAGGATTCAGGCCCTGGTATTTGCTTTGTATTGGTTCTGGTATTTGCTCATGTACCCAAGGGTGGTCTGGACCACAGTCTCTCCAATATGCAGAAGGCACTCATCTTGATGTTTGTTTCACTAGGTCCAGCTAGTAAGCTGCCTCTTAATGTCTGGTTGAGATGAGAACTTGCAGAGGGTAAGCTGATTGCACTTTAACCCAGATGAGACTGAGGTGATACTGTTGGTTTGGGAGAAGTGGTGATAATAGCTGCTCCCTCTATTATGAGAATTTGTCTGCCTTTTGTTATTCAGGTTTGTAAGGTGGGAGTCCTGATGGACCTGCAACTGCCAATCAACGTTCAGGTAGCAGCAGCGGTCAAGATTACTTAAAATTTATGCTTGGCCAGGAGGCTACATTGTCTTCTTTGGTACCCCTGATTGATCTAGAACTTTAGGTGCTCAACTTGGGAATCTATTTGCTGAGCACCATTTCTTACAGTGAGTATATTGCACCTGCATTCTCTGATCTACATAGGATTTTCATTGGTCTTACAGAGAAATTAAAGGTGTTGATTTTAATCTATATTCCTTAAAATGGGTTGCCTAACAGACCACTTCTCTCTCTTCATCTAATACTTAAAGTCATTGAGACATCCGAGGTATGTAAGCTAACAGTTCCCTTTTAAAACAAACATGTGGAAGCTGTAAGTTCTTAGGGAGGGGGCACTAAGATATGGAATTCGCCTTCTATGTAACTCAAAAGCCTAAATTCACTGTCCTATGGGACACAACATTGTTCTGGAAAGCTTTTTGGTGACATGGAATCAAAGTAAAGGAACAAATGGATGTTTTTCTAGATCTGGACACCTACCTACTAGTAACAGAAGTACGATTTCCCCACTCCAACATATTTCATATAGGTTATGAAAGAAACTAGCAGATGACAACTCGATCAGTAGTTACCTTTGTCTGGACTGGATTTGATAGTCTGGAGACAAAAAACACTATAACCCATTACCAGTCTCCTCAGGTAACCATCTTCCTTGCTGCTCTTACTGATTATACCACTTTTCTGGACATGCTTTGAACATAAGAACAGGCATACTGGGTCAGACCAAAGGTCCATCTAACCCAGTATCCTGTCTACCGACAGTGGCCAATGCCAGGTGCCCCAGAGGAAGTGAACCTAACAGGTAATGATCAAATGATTTCTCTCCTGCCATCTATCTCCACCCTCTGACAAACAGAGGCTATCAACACCATTCTTTACCCATCCTGGCTAATAGCCATTAATGGACTTAACCTCCATGAATTTATCTAGATCTCTTTAAACCCTGTTATAGTCCTAGCCTTCATACCCTCCTCAGGCAAGGAGTTCCACAAGTTGACTGTGCGCTGTGTGAAGAACTTCCTTTTATTTGTTTTAAACCTGCTGCCCATTAATTTCATTTGGTGGCCCCTAGTTCTTGTATTATGGGTATAAGTAAATAACTTTTCCTTATCTACTTTCTCCACATCACTCATGATTTTATAAAAGCAGCAAAGAGTCCTGTGGCACCTTATAGACTAACAGACGTATTGGAGCATGAGCTTTCGTGGATGAATACCCACTTTGTCGGATGCATAAAAGCTCATGCTCCAACACGTCTGTTAGTCTGTAAGGTACTACAGGACTCTGCTGCTTTTATAGATCCAGACTAACATGGCTTCCCCTCTCATACTTGACATCATGATTTTATATACCTTTATCATACGCCCCCTTAGTCTCCTCTTTTCCAAGCTGAAAAGTCCTAGCCTCTTTAATCTCTCCTCATATGGGACCCATTCCAAACACCTAATCATTTTAGTCACCCTTCTCTGAATCTTTTCTAGTGCCAGTGTATCTTCTTTGAGATGAGGAGACCACATCTGTCCACAGTATTCAAGATGTGGATGTACCATGGATTTATATAAGGGCTATAAGATATTCTCAGTCTTATTCTCTATCCCCTTTTTAATGATTTCTAACATCCTGCTTGCTTTTTTGACTGCCTCTGCACACTTCGTGGACGTCTTCAGAGAACTATCCAGGATGACTCCAAGATCTCTTTCCTGATTAGTTGTAGCTAAATTAGCCCCCATCTTATTGTATGTATGTTGGGGTTATTTTTTTCCAATATGCATTACTTTACATTTATCCACATTAAATTTCATTTGCCATTTTGTTGCCCAATCACTTCATTTTGTGAGAGCTTTTTAAAGTTCTTCACAGTCTGCTTTGGTCTTATCTTGAGCAGTTTAGTATCATCTGCAAACTTTGCCACCTCACTGTTTACCCCTTTCTCCAGATCATTTATGAATAAGTTGAATAGGATTGGTCCTAGGACTGATCCTTGGGGAATATCACTAGTTACCCTTCTACATTCTGAAAATTTACCATTTATTCCTACCCTTTGTTCCCTGTCTTTTAACCAGTTCTCAATCCATGAATGGACCTTCCCTTTTATCCCATAACAATTTAATTTACATAAGAGCCTTTGGTGAGGGATCGTGTCAAAGGCTTTCTGGAAATTTAAGCATACTATGTCCACTGCATCCCCCTTGTCCACATGTTTGTTGACCCCTTCAGAGAACTCTAATTGATTAGTAAGACACTATTTCCCTTTACAGAAACCATGTTGATTTTTGCCCAACAATTTATGTTTTCTGTGTGTCTGACAATTTTATTCTTTACTATTATTTCAACTTTTTCACAATGCAAATATTTGTAATAAAAAATAATATAAAGTGAGCACTATATATTTTATATTCTTTGTAATTTAAATCAATATACTTGAAAATGTAGAAAACATCCAAAAATATTTAAATAAATGGTATTCTATTATTAACTGTGCAATTAAAACTGTGATTAATCGAGATCTTTTTTATCATGATTTTTTTTTATTTGACAGTCCTACTTTTACTTCATAGGTCCATTCTTGGGGTCTGCATCAAATGGTTTTTTCTTTCTTTTTAGTGGAGGGATAAAAAGAAGGTTGTGTAAGATTTGGAAAAATAAATTGCACAAACATGCTGGAATTTGGCTCCACATTAGAAAAGAATGCTTAATGCAAGTTATTTTACTCTGAGTAGATTACCTTGCACACTTGAAGTGGACCCAATCTGTTAGTGTTTCTAAGTACTTTTCACTGTGACCTCTGAACTCCAAATAAATACAGTTAATATAGTTATACTCAAAGGACCCTCATCTTGCTCAGCCTCTGAACATTTCCTCATATCCTTTTCTCCCTACATTCTTACACTTCCTTTAATTGGGTTTTGATTGAAGAATTTCCGCAAGCTGTGCATTATGCTGAAAATGCCTCTTTATGACTAAACCACTCTCTTCCCATCTTTTCATCGTCTGAACAGAAGAAAATGTGCAGATTTGGACTTCTGCACATTTTGCAGTACAAAGCATCCCTGAAGCCCTTAACCTCAAACTTGCATCGCTTTCAGCCAGAAAAATGCATAGATCTATCTAAAGGGTTTTGCCCTAAGTTCTTAGACTATCCTGAAAGCACCAAAAGTACCCCCAAAAGTCAACTTTAAAAAAAAAATCAAAAGAAGAATCTTTCGTAGTCCTCCTCTGTCTACAATTAAAAGCTCCTGAACACATGTGGAACATCAAATGATGTGGAAATTCTAATCTTGTAAGAACAAATTCTTACAAGACCAAGAACCCAATGGTTTTGTCTGGGTTACAACCATCGCAAGGAGACAAACAAAATTTCAAATAGTATTTTGGCACATTGAGGCCAAACCTAGAAACTGCTAAAGCACTAAAAACAGCCAAAAAACACCAACCTGAACTTTCCAAATATATAAAAAGTTTGGTTTGAGTTGGAATCTGGAATAGAGAGTTTTATCTCAGTGGCTCAAAGAATGCTCTCTGTGTTTTGTTTTTCCCTTTTTAGAAATGTAAGTAATTATGGAAATGCTGGCATTTTCTTTCTGTGCAACTTTTGCTCTCTGCAATCCATTTCTGTGGCTGGGTGTGCTAGTTGCCTTGGAAACCAATGTAGAAGCAATTCTGGTCGGATGGGATTTATCACTGTCAGTGTTGTGGGTAGAATTTTAAGTAAACAGTGGTCAAGATGGATTTGTGGTGTTGTCCTGCTCTGAAATTCTAAGCGAGTTCCATTTTTGAGCAAGTGAAGAAACATAGTTAAGATGTTTCTTTAAAAGGAAAGAGAAAAAGTAGAATTATTGAGTCTTTCAAGTGCTGCCAGAGATAACAATCAGAACTGTTGACCTATGTCCAAAATGTTGATAACATTAAAACAAGTTATATAGCGCTGCAAACAGCATTACTGACCTGTTATACTCTTAGAAGAACAAGTTCTACCACTGACACTTGCCTACATACTCTGTCTGTCATGTTCCACCTGCTCAAAAAAGTGTACAGAGATAAATAAAAATTCAACACTTTCTAGGATTATTTATCTCAAAATGTCTGAAGCAATAGAGGAAAAAGTCATCTTGTGAATCAACTCTCTGAAACTATCAGAGAGGTAGCCATGTTAGTCTGGATCTTTGCTGCTTTCTCTGAAACTAGAACACTGTTAACTTATCAGGAACAGTCAGCAAACCTATATTTTCAGTGCTTCTGAACACTACCAGGTGCATCCAAATGATGCCAAGAGATGCATTTTCCAACAGCATCAAAGTGGTAAACTAAAAACCCTATGCAGGGTGTGAATAATACGAAACAAATATTTTATGGGAAAGAAACCAACGAAGTAATAGTGCTCACTGGGAACTAGCTGTGATACTGTTCAGCAAATTACATGCAAGTGCAAAATTATATGACAGCAAAAAGCCCAATGCAGTTTTGGGCTGCATAGAGTACACTGGTTCCAAGTGTTTAGCTGCTGACTGACACCAGTTCAGTGGTGTGACTTTCTTTAAATCATCATCAGGTAACATGTACTTCTCGAATAGTTCACCTGCAGCCCTGAAATGTATTATTGTTGGCATGACTGATGGGTGATTATTAGATACCCATGGCTTTTCAGAGACAACTGTTAATGGCTCAGATATCTCCTCAGTCAGCTCCTTGAGTATTCTAGGATGCATTTCATCAGGCCTTGGTAACTTGAACACATCTAACTTGTCTAAGTAATTTTTAACTTGTTCTTTCCCTATTTTAGCCTCTTCTAATCCTACCTCATTTTCACTGGTATTCACTATGTTAGATGTCCAATCACCACCAACCTTCCTGGAGGGGTTTTCCTGCCTGGGAAATGGTTGCTTCCTCCCCTTTGTCAGGTTTATTAGCATATCCACTGACACTGAAATGTTTGGAAGAAGCCCCTCCCGCTGCCTTAAAGGGACAGAGTTAGTTTTGCAAAATGTTGTTCCTGCTGTACTTGTGAAAAGTGGGGCCTGGATTGGGGAACCCTTTGTCACCCCCCTCTGTCCCCAGGAGGTCAGTTGTGTGGTTCCTGCCCTCCAAGAGAACAGTTACACAATTCCCTCTTAAAACCTGGCCCACAGGTGAGGTGCCTGGGATTACAGATGCAGATCTAGCAAATTTCTCCTGGGCAAGCCTTCCCCTGTAATTAGTCGGGAGACATCCCTGTACTCCCCCACATTCCTCTTAACTTCCTTCTCTGGGCCCCCCTCTAGGGCATACACCCCTATGCTCCCTAGAGTGGAATCTGTCCCCTGTTCAGCTGTGGGTTCACAACTAACAGACAGAACAGACCCCATACTGGTAGGCATTGCACCCTCCTCATTCTTTTGAACTGGGTTTGCCTCCAGTCACAAAGCCCATGGAATCCACATCCACCGCAGCAGTCTTTAACCATCACTTTTCTCTGGGCTTTCCTCTAGGACACATTTATCTATGCATTTTAGTCTGAGTCCTGTTCTCTGCTTAACTGCAACTTCCTGGCAGCCAGCAACTTGGACAGTCTCCCTATCATCAGGCAAAACATTCCCATCCAGCCCTGAAGAAAAGCCAGCCTGTATCCTTGGGTAAGAATTGGCCTCAACCACACCCACCCAGTGCTCCACTTCTGTAGAGGAATTAAAGAGACACTCTCCCATTTCCCCAGCAATTTCTGTAACTTTACTTTTTCCCCTTTGGAGCTTCAGCACACGATTCCTTGTTGCTGCTGCCAGACCTCAGGACAGCCTGAGCTGCATTAAAAAAGTCTCAGAGTGGTAGCCATGTTAGTCTGTACCAGCAAAAACAAAGAGGAATTCTTGTAGCACCTTAGAGACTAACAAATTTATTATAAGCACGAAAGCTTATGCCCAAATAAATTTGTTAGTTTCTAAGGTGCCACAAGGACTCCTCGTTGTTTTTATTAAAAAAGTCATTACCCAAAAGAATTTGTGTAAGATTATGAGGAACTGCAGCCACACTTAATTCAACTTGCAAATCCTCAGTTTCCATGTGCACTTTAGCAAGTGGATGGACTAGATCAGTGGTCCCCAACCTTTTCGTCTGGTGGGCACCAGACGAAGGATCACTGCTGTGGTGGAGCACCCGCTGAAATGCCGCCAAATTTCGGTGGCATTTTGGCAGCGATGCCTCTCGATGACGCCGCTTGCTCTCGACAAGTGATGTCAATGAGAGGTGTCACTGCCAAAATTCGGGGGCGACACCTCTCAATGACGTTACTTGTCGACAGAAATTCAGAGGCGATGCCTCTTGATGATGTCACTTGTCGACAGCAAGCGGCGTCATCGAGAGGCATCCCTGCCGAAATTCAGGGGCGACGCCTCTCGATGACGTCACTTGTCGACAGCAAGCGGCGTCATCAAGAGGCGGCCCTGCCGAAATGCCGCTGAAATTCGGCGGCATTTCGGCAGGTGCTCTCCCGGGGGCCAGGACACGTGAGCATTAAGGCGCCCGCGGGCACCGCGTTGGGGACCCCTGGACTATATAACCTCTTGGAGGTCCCTTCCAGCCCTACATTTCTATGATTTTATGTAGCTGATGGAAAGAGGTAACAGAGACAAGCAAGTATGAAGGACACCCTTAAAGGTGAGTCATATTCTCTGAGTCTGAATGATCACTGCAAACACATCCCAAATATTAAGTAGACGTTACAGTATCTCTCCATTCATTCCCTCCCAGAAACTAAAGGAACTCCTCTCTTGATCACGGAGCAAGCCACCTTCCGGTAAGTGTGAAGGGAGGAGAGCCTTTCCCTCAAATCATCCACACAGGGACTTCTATAAATGGATATTAATTTATCTTTTCCTTCATTGCCAGGAAATGGTTCTGTTGATATTTCATTGGAGGGATACCATATTTATTTTTCCTCCATGCCTTCTAAGCAAATCTGCTCAGTCTGCAAGTAAAAAATTTGTTATTTCTAATAGCCAGTGCTACAAACTGGATGACTGATCAGTAAGTAATGCTGTACCCATTCTATCTCTCTCACAGAAGCAGTACCCTGACTCAGACTGAGCTGGTACACAGAGATCAAGCATATTAACACATCTCTGAAACTGCTATCTTGTTCTTTAGAATCTCATCTTTCATTTAAAAAGCATTAACAAACAAAAAATGCAATCCTCTAGCACTTATGAATGCAAAGAAAACTTCAAAAATTTTAACTGTGTAAGTGATGCAGAGACATCTATGCAAATCTGCAAAGAATAAAAACTCAGAGGTGTGAACTGCCCCATTCATCTCACTGATATGTCAACTCCAATGCCTAAAGATGCTAATTTAAACACCAACATTGTTAATATTTTATTTCTTATGGACAGACAGAATCACAAATCTGCACAATTTAATGAGAATGACATCTCATTTTCATCCAATTGAACAATGTTTTGAAGATATTGCCAGATATTTATTTTCCACGGTCAAGCTCAAGGAAATCAGCAGAGCTCATACACACATTCAATCCCCAACAATTGGGAACCAAGCAGAGTTCAGAAAGCACAGTTTTATCTGCACAGTCTACTCTGAGTAGCGTCCCATTTTGGTGATTCACATAGACAAAGCTTATTTTGTGGGTGGAATCTGGAAGAGTACCAACACTTTCCCCCCACAATTTGACCCCTATCCGAAGGGTGTTTTACAGGGGTACTTACAGTGCAGTTAAGGTATCCATCACTGCCCCCCTTCACGTAAAGTTTCCACAGTTGTAAATTTGTTAGAAATTCTGTTGATGCATAAACCAATATAAAGCCAGTACAGTATTCCATAGGGGTATATGCTCTGTATTGCTAAAGAATAATGGAGTTTGAGTTTTACTGAACTCAGTGCTCTGGAAGGGCATGAGATACCACTGGGCAACCTTAAATAACTTAATTAACACAGAGTTGTCAGTTAACAGTCAGTAAGGTAAGCACCTATATGACTCTGAATATACTCAGAAAACAGACCTGTGAGAAAGAAGATGCTTATGTTTATATGAAGCATAGTGATTTTTCAATCCGTAAGCACACTTTAAAAGGCTATGGGGAGGTCTCTGACATTGGTGATGAGAGAGAAGTCAACAAATCAGCCTGTTCAAAATTAATAAAACATAGCCTCAATAGATCACTCTGCATATCACATAATAGCCATATGTTCAAAATCTAAACTGGACCTTTGGGTTAAAAAGTTGAAAGACTTTGGTGATTTGCCATTTCCAGGGCTGCAATTTACAGAATAAAAGGTGCATATATATTAAGCTATTGACTCTTTTTTAGACCACCCAAGAAGCAGTAAAAGAATGACTCCTCATAAAGCGCTTGAGTCTTCATTATATACAGAACATTTTGAGTGGACTATATACATGTGCCAAAGCATATTTACTGGGTTTTGCAGTAATATAGCAAGCTTTTTTTCCCCACTCAGTATATACTGATAATGAAGGCTGGAATAACTAATATAGTCAAACAATAAAACAATTGTCCAATATATTTTAGAAATATTTCCAAACAAAAATTGAATAGTTACACAACTTTCCCTACTAAGGAAAAAAACAGAGCCACAAACCTCACTAACACTTTTTTGTCTCTTCTTCTTGTCAGTTTTATTCTCCTTTATTTTCAAGTGGATCCCAAATAACAAAATTTTTAAAAAGCTAAAATCTAAACAATCATGTAAGGCAGGCTCTAACACACTCATCACACAATGGCCCCAAAAGACAAACTAAAGAATACATACAAAACTTGGAAATACAACTATTCCATTACATATAATGCCCTCAGATCCAAAAAATGACCTTTCAACCACAAGTCTTCCTTAGTTCAAGGTATTTAAAAAAAGAGTCTGAATGACAAGGAAGCTTTCACAGTGTAGTCACATCGTTGAAGCAATAAAATGTGTCAGTAAATACATCTCGTGAAGAAAATTTTATTACATTTGTATATTATAAAATATATTATACACATATTTGTGAGATGGTGTCAATGCAATCAACTGCAGAGCAACGTAATACATTGCATTTAGCAAGCATCTTTCACAATCTCATCTGTACTCTATTCACAAATCCACTTGCCTCAGGATTTACTCTAACATTCCAAACCTCTGAGCAGCCTAAAACAGCTGCCATCTTAAAAAGCTGACTGTCACAATAGTTCTCTATTTTACAAATATGTAATTTCCTTCCAAATATATATATACTTGTCTACAGTACACCAGAGACAATACACCATCATACACAAAGTGTAAGGTCACATGCCTCACAATCCATCATGACTAGTAAACAGGAGCTTATATCACTGGACAAGAGAAATTCTAGGTTTTCAGTGAGGCATGATGTGACTGCTTCTAGCACTGACAAGTCCAAGAAGTAGAACTTTGAAGTCATGATGAGTTTATGACAAGGCATTTTATTAGTGCCAAGGATAAATCATCTCTGGCAGGAATGACATATTCCCTAGAGCCACTTTCCCTCTGGAAATGTCCCATCCTCCCCTCAGGTGCTCATACAGCTGGCCTCTGGCTAGTACGTTTCTTATTATATATATTTAATTAATGTGTTGTTTAGGTCATAAAGGCCATTTCACAATCCACACTTCCAAAGCAAAGGAATGTGGATCTCTCTAGTGTCTGTGAGGGACAGGCACCCCATCACTTCCTAGTTTAAGGCCAGAAGGGACCATTAGACATCTAGTTTGACCTCCTGTACGCCACATGCCATTATTTTTCACCTGGATACCACTATATTAAGCCCAAACACTTTAGTCAGAGTCAGACTAAAACATTTCAGTCCTCAGGTGACTAAATTGTGTGCCAGTAGTACAGAACAGGGAGAGACTAAGATACCATGAATGCCCAAGGCCCCTACAATCGCAGAGAATCAGTTAGGAGACATATGCCCAGATCTTGGTAGGTAAACCACACCTCACGCTGCAAACAAAGGCAAAAAGCCACCAAAGTCCCAACTAATAGGGGGAAAATTCTGTTAGATTTTCTATAGAAGTGGTATTTCCACTACAATCATCACAATGGTCTCTCCCCAAAGAGCAAACATAGTGAGAGAATCAGGAGGAACTCCAATAAGTGCCAACAAATAATAAACCAAACCTGTATACCCACAGATTTTCATAGTCTAGCTGTGTGCACAAGAACATGCGCATATTATTAACTGTCCTTATTCCTCCCCACTTTATTTGATTCACCGACCCATACATCTTCCTTAGACACAGGTCTAGTCTACATTAGAAAAGTGGTGCTACTTTAACTAAGTTGCTTTCAAATCAGTCTAGTCAAACTGGTGCAAATTCCTGCATAAATACATTTACCCTGGATTAACTCTCACTTCAGTTTAATTTAATTTGATAATTTAAAAATTATGTAAACTGGTGAACTTTCTGATATAGCAAAACCCTAAGATTGTAAATCTAAGACAGGAACAGTGTGTTGTTGGGCGGGGTGGGGGGGGTCTTTTTTGGGGAGAAGAGAGAGTACTGTATCTGTGTAATCATAGCTCTGTAACCTGCATCCTTCACTAGCCTTCCCTTTCTACGTGTATGTTAAACCTACATTTGTAAGCCCTTCAGAGTATAGACCCATCTTCTAAGTGTTTAACGGAGGAACCAGCTATAGTTACAGGCACTATAAAATATATAATTTTGCAGTAGGAACACACTGGCATATTCCAGAGCTTTCCATGGTGACTGCTTAATATTTTTACTTTTTTTTTTCTGTTTCATTCTCATTTTCAAATCATTGCCCACTTCTCAAAACACAGACACTTGCCTCTGACCAGTTAATACATACCCCATCTGTAACCAGCTCCAATCCCACCAGGCCAAATTTCAGAGTTCCCCTTGCTGTCCAGCAGCACGATTTCACCTTACTACAGCAGTCCAACATGACCCCTTGATTTTTAACCATCTTTCATAAACTCGTCCCATGCAACAACAGCTTCTGTGACACCCCACCCCCTGCCCCAGCCAACCCTTCTCGCCCCACCGCGGACCCAAGCAACCCCCACAAGCTCCCAGTGGGCCCCCGGTAGGAGTGAGACAGAAGAGGGCCCATAGCGCCCGCCTCTGCTCAAGGCGGGAAGAGCGCGAGCCACTTCAGTATAGTAACGCCCACACCCTCCTGCCGCCGAGGAGCCCAGAATTGTGGCCACGCCCCGAGCCCGCCGGCTCAGTTACCGTTGGGCGATGCTGAGGAATCGTGTGGAAGCATCCTGGGCGCTATACAGCTCCATGGGAGTTTCGCGCCACTCATGCCTCCGGCTCCACTTCCCCCGCCGGGAATAGTGACCGACAGCAGCTCACCTCAGAGAACATTCCGCTCTCCGGGCTATAGGACCCGACCCTGAATCTCCCTCCACCCCCCAACGCATCAATCACTGCTCGCCAAACCACCCACGAGCATGCTCCACCCGCGCTGTTCCCATAGACACCGCCTCCTCCAGCGGTGCATAGTGGGATCTGTAGTTCTAAGGCCGAAACAGCCCGATGGGCGCTTCCAGATGGGACCCTGGGTTCCTACGGTGAGAGTGCAAACATAACTTGCAAGGTCCCTGGCGGACCACCTCCAAATCCCGCTCTGCTTTGGCGGTCTAACACGCTTCATCCAGCCACTTTGCTCCACAACAGTGTCCTACACCCCTTTCATATAGTACATAATATGTGACAATGAGGAACTCACAGAAATTACCCTGGTGGGAGACTGAAAATAGTATCAGAGGGGTAGCCGTTTTAGTCTGGATCTGTAAAAGCAGCAAACAATCCTGTGGCACCTTATAGACTAACAGACGTTTTGGAGCATGAGCTTTCGTGGGTGAATACCCACTTCTTCAGATGCATGTGCTGGAAATTTCCAGGGGCAGGTATATATATATCTGCTAGCAAGCAAGCTAGAGATAACGAGGTCAGTTCAATCAGGGAGGATGAGGCCCTGTTCTAGCAGTTGAGGTGTGAAAACAAAGAGAGGAGAAACTGGTTCTGTAGTTGGCAAGCCATTCACAGTCTTTGTTCAATCCTGAGTTGATGGTGTCAAATTTGCAGATAGTATGGGATCCCCTCCCGTGCAGCTGGTTGGTGGATGCCCAGGTAAACCATTTAGCACAGAGGGTCACTTGTTTACAAACTACCATGAGCCCGCTTCATTGCAGTTCAGTCTTCAACAAATTCCAGTTTACTCTAAACTACAACTCTTTTGAATAAGGTGACCAGACAGCAAGTGTGAAAAATCGGGACAGGTACGAGGGGGTAATAGGAGCCCATATAAGAAAAAAAAACCCAAAAATCTGGACTATCCCTATAAAATCGGGACATCTGGTCATCATACTTTTGAACTCTGCCATACACATGCGCCAACTTTTAAAACTGTCAAGGGATGCTCAGCCCCAGGCCTTGCCCCCACTCCACCCCTTTCCCCAACGCTCCACACCCGCCTCACGTCTTCCTGCCCAGTTCCACCCCTTTCCAGAGCATGACCCTTCCCCACTCCTTCCCCCCTCCCTGCACGCCCAGAAACAGTTGTTCGCAGCAGGAGGCGCCAGGAGGTGCAGATCTGTGGGGTCTACTGGTAGGCAGGAGGTGCGGGGAGAGCTAATAGGGAGTCTGACAGTGGGTGCTCTGCACGGAGTCAGCGCCTCAATGTTCCACTCCTTATAGGTGCAGTAGCCATACACAGATACTCCAGTTTTACTACAAATACCACATAGACTAGTGCAAGCATAGGAACTGACTCCATGGGTACTCTGAGGCTGGAGCACCCACAGGGAAAAATTGCTTTGCACCCACCACCAGCTCCCCATCCTGCCCCCCCACCCCGATCGCCTCCATCTCCTCCCCCGAGTGTGCAGCGTGCCAACTTTCTCCCCCTAGCTCCCAGCACTTGTGCCACGAAACAGCCGTTTTGCACGGAGAGGGAGGGAGGAAGAAAGAAGGGGAACACAATGCTGGGGAAGAGGCAGGCCCGGGCAGAGATTTGGGGAAGGGGTCCAATGGGGCAGGGAGGGGGTGGAGTTGGGGCGGGGACAATATTTCCTTTAATAAATCAAAATTTCCAGATAGGCAAAGTTAGAAAAATGCTGCTTAAGAACTTGATAGAGTTTGATTTAAGGATATTTGTCTGTTTTGACATGTGATATTGACAAATTGTGTTTTAATGGCATAAATCTTGAACTTTTTGTCTACTGTCAAATAATTATTGTCTGTCATCCCCCTCCCCACAATATCGTAGAACTGTAAACATTTAAATAAATAAAATAGAAAAAATGCTTAAAAATAAACATTTATGTTATTTGTCATATATAGTGGATGGAAACCTGGGAGGCAGTGACCATGGGATGGTCAAGTTCAGGATCCCGACACAAGGAAGAAAGGAAAGCAGCAGAATACAGACCCTGGACTTCAGAAAAGCAGACTTTGACTCCCTTAGGGAACTGATGGGCAGGATGCCCTGGGAGAATAATATCAGGGGGAAAGAAGTCCAGGAGAGCTGGCTGTATTTTAAAGAATCTCTATTGCAGGAACATACCATCCTGATGTGTAGAAAGAATAGTAAATATGGCGATCAGCTTGGCTTAACAGTAAAATCCTTGCTGACCTTTAACACAAAACAGACACTTACAAGAAGTGAAAGATTGGACAAATGACCAGGGAGGAGTATAAAAATATTGCTCAGGCATGCAGGAGTGAAATCAGGAAGGCCAAATCACACTTGGGAGTTTCAGATAGCAAGGGATGTTAGAGTAACAAAAAGGGTTTCTATAGGTATTTTAGCAACAAGAAGGTAGTCAGGGAAAATGTGGGCCTCTTACTGAATGGAGGAGGCAACCTAGTGACAGAGGATGTGGGAAAAGCCAATGTACTCAATGCTTTTTTTTGCCTCTGTCTTCACGAACAAGGTCAGCTCCCAGACTACTGCACTGGGCAGCACAGCATGGGGAAGAGGTGACCAGCCCTCTGTGGAGAAAGAAGTGGTTCAGGACTATTTAGAAAGGCTGGACAAGCACAAGTCTATGGGGCCGAATGCATTGCATCCAAGGATACTAAAGGAGTTGGCGGATGTGATTGCAGAGCCACTGGCCATTATCTTTGAAAACTCATGGCGATTGGGGAGGTCGCAGATGACTGGAAAAAGGCTAACGTAGTGCCCATCTTTAAAAAAGGGAAGGAGGAGGATCTGTGGAACAACAAGCCAGTCAGGCTCACCTCAGTCCCTGGAAAAATCATGGAGCAACTCTTCAAGGAGTCAATTCTGAAGCACTTAGAGGAGAGGAAAGTAATCAGGAACAGTCAGGAACCATCACCAAAGGTAAGTCATGCCTGACTAACCTAATTGCCTTCTATGGTGAGATAACTGGCTCTGTGGATGAGGGCAAAGCAGTGGATGTGTTATTCCTTGACTTTAGTAAAGCTTTTGATATAGTCTCTGTCACAGACTCACAGGTCTTGCCCACTTCATCACAGTCTCCCACAGTCTTCTTGCTGGCAAGTTAAAGAAGTCCAGGCTGGATGAATGGACTAAGGTAGATAGAAAGCTGGCTAGATCATCGGGCTCAACGGGTAGTGATCAATGGCTCCATGTTTAGTTGGCAGCCTCTATGCAATGAGAGGAAGAAAATCTTGAGCCTCTTTCCCACTGACATATTTATTCTCAGAAACTCAAGAGCGTAAGGGTCATGTTTATAAGCACAGGATGGGAGCATCTGCATAGAAATGTAAATGTGCTACTCAACATCCAAAAGAGCATATGGTCACAAAGTTCTCCTCCTTGGCATCATTTTGGCTTCTAACCAGGAATAACTTGGTGGCCAGGAAGCAGTACTCTCAGGAGGTCAGCCTGTATGGTTCCTGGCCACTCTCCTGTTCATTACTTTTCACCGCATACTTAAACATGCATCATTTGGCACTTGTACTGTGTAGGGTCAAAGTCCCAAATTTTAAAATAGTTTAATATAGTAATAATTTTAAAATATTTAAAATAGTTTAATATAGTAATAATTACTATAAAAGAGCAATCCCCCTTTGATAACCCTTCTGTCACAATTTTCCTCACCATACAGGAATCAAGTGTACTGACAAACTCCAATCAGTCTCCAATACTGTGCAGAATAGCATTTCTAACAGTGCCTTCAAACTGCATGATCTGCCAATGCCACAGAAGTGTAGAATATTGTGATAGCAGTGGGTTATCTATGAAATACCCTAAATTTCTGTTATGACGCAAGGATCCCCACCACCCGTTTCTTGACTAAAAGAAAAAATGGCATTCTCTAAACAAATTAAGCTAAAAGCTGTGCCGAGGGGCAAAATAAAGTCTAAAGAACCCAGTAGCACCCTTATTATATCAGTGTCTTAAAATCCTCGTTGAACTTCCTTGACTGATGAATGGACACATCTAATATAAGTGACTTATAGAAATCAACCCTATTAACTGATTTTAGCCTTGTCAAGTAATAAAACTGTTGTAAATCTGTGAAGAGTAACTTCTGCTTGCCTGTATATTATGACTATAGAGCTCACAATACTTGTGACTCAAAAGGTCAGTACTCAGATCAAAGAATGTATTGCAAATCTAGGTGCACAGCATTGTCTATACCTAATATTTTAAGAAAAGTTCGAGGGTGCTGACTGTGTATGCATTCAGCACTGTCTATAACGAATATTCTAGGAAGAGTTTAATGGTGCTGTGTATGCGTTCACACACACACACACACACGCGCGCGCACACACGCGCGCACACACACAGTAGGACCTAATACACCACAGAATTCAACACCATTGTTAAAATAAACATTGTTAACAGAGACAAGGTGGATGAGGTAATATCTTTTATTGGACCAATTTTGTTGGTAAGAGAGACAAGCTTTTGAGCTTACCTGATCTCTGAAGAAGAACTCTGTGTAAGAGCTCTGTATATGTTAGAAAGCTTGCCTCTCTCACTAACAAAAATATATGCAATAAAAGATATTACCTCACCCACATTGGCGCGCTCATATTCTGGGACCAGCAAGTCTACAACAACACTGTGTACAATATTGTTAACAGTCATCCTAGCGACCTTTCCATATTAATGAACAACTTTCTTATCTCCAAGTATTTGAATTGCACTGAAGGGCTACAGCCTTAAAAAAAATAAGTTACTTTCCTTGCTTCTTCCAGAGAACCTGCTTATAGAGAAATCATAAAACAAGTGAGAGAACTGCCTTCCAACTCTGAAATATTTATTTTCAGCTCAAGTATTTAGTAGTTACCATTTTATCTCTTTTTCTTCCTTATTTGGAATAAATAAGAGTTAATAGGTATATATTTCACTGGCTGAAGCTTGAATAATTACTCACTCTGTGATAGCCTCTTGTGATTCTATAGCTGGAATTTCAGTTATTCTATCACACCACACCCCTTGTATATAGCAAAAAAATCCACCCTGCTAATGCATGTATCTTTGGAACCGCAGCATCACTGAAGGCTCTCATAACACAGGGTTATCTCAAATCATTTTCCCCCAGGGAGGGATCCAAAAGTGAAAGCCAGCTGAAAGAGTTCTGGGGAGATCTCAGCTGTGGACCGGTTTACTTTTTGTACTGAGGTTAACAACATCTCCAAATCCAAATGAGGCTGGAATGCAAATACATAGCCTCTGCGGGGTGGGGGGTGGGATCAGCACACTACACTTAAGTAATATGACACCATTTCAACGCTGTAAGAAATCTTAAATGCATTAGGAAAGAAATTTTACTTTAGGAAACAAAGCCCCCCTCCTCCCCTCCCTTACCTCATGCTGTCACAAGTCTTTTCCCATTTTATCAAACAACAAGCACAAAATTAATAAATAAAGTAAACAAGAGCGAAAGGAACGGTAATATAGCAAAATAAAAAAACAGGGCAGTCTAAGAATGTATGCTGCAAATTCATTGGCTCCAATGCTGTCTAGCTTAAACCTAGGATTCCAGTTGGCAGTTTGCAGGAATGATAGATATTCCTTATTCTGTGTTGGATGGTGCAGGATGCAGCATATCTACTGCAGAACTAGGCTGGCAGACACACAAATAACAAGCTGCCTCAGCTCTGTTAGAAGCTAATGCTGGTTCTGAGCCAAAGTTCCCCCTCCCACTCTCCCCCAAAAAAGAAAAAAATTCCCAACACATACATACATATTATAAATACAAAAACATAAGACTGTCTTGAAAAATGTGGAAAAAGATGAAAAACAGAGCAAAAATCCCAATAAGCAATACTTACCAAAGAATTAAAAAGAAAAGAAAGTATCAAAACAGAAGCAAAAAATTAGTAAGCACCAGAAGAAAAAAAAAAAAAAGACTTGAAAAAGACCAGAAATTAAAATAATTTGCAGGGAATTGACAAAAGGGATAAGCTGTAATGTAATAATCAAACATATCTATTTTTTGTTTATTTGACTTTTTAAAAATAGGATCTGATTATCTCTCTGGATTACATTATTGTTGGTTTATATCTGTTCCTGCCCTTTTAAGGGCACAATAATAATTCAAGTAAGGGTTTGAATTTGTTTTGTTTTGTGGTTGTTTTTTGTCTGAATGATAAGAAAATTAACAAGTGGCCCAATTCTGCAGGCCTCCAATACCAAAATTCTCACCACTGAAGTATTGTAAATATTATTTGAAAACCCATCGGCGTCTCAAACTTAATTTACCTTAGCGATGGTATCAGTCCTCAAATCCTCCCAGTGGGACAATAATGTCACTGAAGATGGTGTTCAGAACAGAAAACGTTTATATTGTATTTTTTATTTTGAATTTCTTAGAAATAATAAAAACTGTCATACAACTTTATACAATTCTTTGCCAGACACCTGGCAAGCTTCAGTTCTGTCAGTTTGTTGATGTTTGGCCTCAGTGACTGAAAAGTTGAAACCTTCAGGATTGCTGCAAGGTGTGTATCAGATAGTTGTGTTTGGTATTTTGACTTGTTTATATTCATTGTGGAAAAAAGTGATGCTGCCTCCATGGCTGACTCTGCCCAGCGACTAGTGATGGTATCTCTGTCCCTCTCCCCTCGCCAGTGAGAGCTGTTGGGGGCAGCACCTGCAGTAGACATTGCCAGCAGAGTAAGTGCATGCGTCTCCCCTCTGTGGGCTGCAGTGGGGAGGTTCTTGGGCCACAGATGGTCTGCAGTCCTGGACTTTGAGACCCTGTGTTTTATAAGCTCTCAACAAAAGTCCTGGACTTAAAAAAAAACTTTAGTGCAGAAGGAATTCCTCAACTATTGAGCATTTGCAGACAGTGAATTGAGTTTAAAATATAGCTGGGATGTATTACAGTATTCACCTGTCAATCTAGCAAATACCATTATAGTCCAGATTTCAGATTAGTTCTGTTATCAATCCATATCCCACACAAACTTTCCCAATTATTGAAGTTTTCAGCTATAATTTTCTATGGGTGATCTCTGTACAGGTTGTTTTTGTTTTTGTTTGGGGGGAGGGCGGTGCAACAAGATTACTACAAGTATTTTGGAATTTTGAAGAGTGAGAATAATTTCTTCTTTTATTAAAACAGTTCTAGCCACACATTTTTAGACAGAGCTAGAGCAACAAAACAAACAAATATCAAAATGCTACTTCTGAAACATTTATTTTCCCTAAAAGTACTAGGAAATTTAATTTAAATAAGTATGCTAACACAGCATTAGGGTTGAACAATGTAACATTACAAAATTAGGAAATGTAACAGTTCTAGTTGAGTGCATAACTTTAACTGTGCTTCCTGGCAAGTCTGCATTATGGTAAAGCATTTAGTTATGTGATCTAGATCATAAACTTAACATTTATGAAATTATAATGTTAAGTGCTTAACTGTACAACCCTAATATTAGATTAACATTGTTTTGTGCTACTTGAGATATGAAATTAGATTTTCAGCTGAGCCTAAGCAGCATCCTGTAACATCACATACCACCCATAAGTAAGTTTATTCAGCACTAAACCTTTTGGTTGTTTCACTCAGTCACTGCAACTAAACAATTACAATCGCTCTGGAAAAACTATTTACAAGCTGTCAATAAGAAGAGAAAATATTATATTAAAAGATTTTTCCTCAGCTTCTGATGCTACAGGGCATAGTGACACAATATGTCTTACCCAAATAGCAGGAAAAAAGCCCCTTCTAGGCTGAAATTTTAAACATTCTCTATATCAATAGTGTATACTTAAAAAATGTTTTATCTCAACTCTGGGGTAAGTATTGGGCCTCCTTCCAATCCCTTTTAATTTCCAAAACATTTCACCTAAAACAAAGTCTTGTTTCCTGGATATACACTGTAATTCAAATTGTTAATTGGAGAGGGTCCAGAGAAGAGCAACAAGAATGATTAAAGGTCTTGAGAACATGACCTATGAAGGAAGGCTGAAGGAATTGGGTTTATTTAGTTTGGAAAAGAGAAGACTGAGAGGGGACCTGATATCAGTTTTCAGGTATCTAAAAGGGTGTCATCAGGAGGAGGGAGAAAACTTGTTCACCTTAGCCTCCAATGATAGAACAAGAAGCAATGGGCTTAAACTGCAGCAAGGGAGATTTAGGTTGGACATTAGGAAAAAGTTCCTAACTGTCAGGGTAGTTAAACACTGGAATAGATTGCCTAGGGAAGTTGTAGAATCTCCATCGCTGGAGATATTTAAGAGTAGGTTAGATAAATGTCTATTAGGGATGGTTTAGACAGTATTTGGTCCTGCCATGAGGGCAGGGGACTGGACTCGATGACCTCTCGAGGTCCCTTCCAGTCCTAGAGTCTATGAGTCTATGAGTCTATGAGTACCCCTCCAAAAACAGAGCACAACCACCTCCACCCACCAAGCACTCGGAATGAAGCATACATTCCAAGCTGCTATTTTAATGACATCTGACAAGGGTTTAGGCCTGAGTTTCCTCATGTAACTGAGATCTCCACCCTTTTTTCTTTTGACCATTTCCCCCCTTGCTTATTATTTTTTTACTCTCCCTTGGGATAGCAAGCCCTCATCATCACCACCCTGATGAATGTGTTTGATACTGTGGACTAACGGTTAAAGAAAAGACAGTTACCTTTTCCATAACTGGTGTTCTTTGAGATGTGTTACTCACGCCCATCCCATGTAAGGTGCGTGTGCTCACCATGTGCACCGGTGCTGAAAATTTTTCCCTCAGTGGTATCTGTAAAGGACGGCTCAGGTTTTGGAATCTCCCTAACATCCTCAGCCATGAAGACTGAAGCAAATAATTCATTTAGTTTCTCCGCAATGACTTTATCACCTTTCGGTGCTCCCTTTTTATCTCCATCGTCCAGGGGCCCCACTGGTTGTTTAGCAGGCTTCCTGCTTCTGATGCACTTAAAAACATTTTGTTATTACTTTTCGAGTTTTTGGCTAGCTGTTCTTCAAACTCCTCTTTGGCTTTTCTTATTATATTTTTTTTAAACTTAATTTGGACACAAATCAGATATTAGGAACGGCAATATACAAAAACCTGTAGGAGAACACTTCAACCTCCCTGGCCACACTATAGCAGACCTTAAGGTGGCCATCCTGCAGCAAAAAAACTTCAGGACCAGACGTCAAAGAGAAACTGCTGAGCTTCAGTTCATCTGCAAATTTGACACCATCAGCTCAGGATTAAACAAAGACTGTGAATGGCTTGCCAACTACAAAACCAGTTTCTCCTCCCTTGGTTTTCACACCTCAACTGCTAGAACAGGGCCTCATCCTCCCTGATTGAACTAATCTCATTATCTCTAGCTTGCTTGCATATATATACCTGCCCCTGGAAATTTCCACTACATGTATCTGACGAAGTGGGTATTTACCCACGAAAGCTCATGCTCCAAAACGTCTGTTAGTCTATAAGGTGCCACAGGATTCTACGCTGCTAAAACATAATAAACTAGGCTTGGTTCAAGGTAAAATCCTTGTCACATATTCCCAGTAACATTGCTGACCAACTTCTCAGGTCAGGATTCCTCCTTCCCCTGCCCCAAAGACAAAGGCTTGGTTCCTTTGTCTTCTTAGGTGAGACAGAAGGACAGAAAGAGAATATTTGAGGTGTTTTTGCTCCCCGCTATTATAGTCCCTTGAAATGCATTTTCCCATGGATTACCCCTAAATAGAGTTCCTTCCCACCGTGAGGACATGGAGAGTTGTGGTGAAAGAGGTTCTATGCTGTCTGCATAAATGCAGCTCGATCTGTTCCTGAACCCCTCTTTTGCCAAAGAATGGCCACTTGACTGGTGATTGCCAGCTGACTTTGATGACACCTGGGCAGAGACATCAGCTTGTCCTTTGTCTTTGAGAAACAGGTTTACTTCCTGCCCAGACTTGTAAACACATTTCAGTCATAATTTCAGTTTACATTCTTAACTTTACATATAATGTTGCTACACACATTTCACCATGATATTACTGACCAGTAAGTTATTGTTTTTCAAATGATACCTTACAAGGCATATTATGTAGAAAATTATTACAATAGTGTGTAGGGTGTGACTACAGAGGTAAAATTTGTTCACAACCGGTTTGAGTTTATCAACTAGTTTCTCAAAGGGAACCACTGGACAGATGGCAGCCAGGAAGATTCTGTCCCTACCAAGCTGGGCTGGAATCAAATAGGCAGCCTAGAAGTGAAAGTTAATATCCCAAGACCAACTCCTGAACGACCAAGGGTTTTTTTGGTTATTCCTTCCAAAATTACTCTGATTCCCTTGTTACTTTTAGCAAAAAGTAACAATCTCAACTGAAAGATCAGAGCTTAACCATAAACAACATTTTAAAGAACAAAAACAATAACTTAACATCTTAATCCAGCTTCAGTCCTTCATACTCAGTTTGTCATTAACTTGTTTGTAATAGGCCAGTTGTTTTCAGTTCTCCATTCTGGAGGGGAAACCCTGCCAGCTCGTATGGTGGGTCTCAGCTTCTCCTGTGTGTCCCTTCTTTTCCCCTTGGGGCTCTGTTGTGACAGAGGGGAGGGGTAAGCAAGGAAAGGGGACCTGGACCCTCCTACTCCACTGGATCCTGATGCAGGGCCCTAAAGAGGGGTTGCGGTATCCAGACCAGCCACTGGTCCACCCCAAGTTACACTCCTGCCTGGGTTGCTTCCTATTGGGCTGGAGCTCCTCACTTTGGGGCACAGTCACAGTCTTAGTAGTAGCAGTTTAGTCTGCCTAGGGTTGTAGGTGTAACATCCTGCTCTTTAGGACCTCTTGTGGGTTCCCATCTCTGAAGGTGGGGAGATCCGGATCAATGCTTCTGAAGCAATATTACTAATGCCGTAGTCGCTCTGCCCATGCCCCAGGTGTCAACCTCGCTTCCTGGTGCAGCCTGTATCTTCTTCCATTCTTTCCCCTGGGCTGCCAGTGCCCTGTTAAATTGTCCCTCCATCTGGAACAGCAGTTCTCAACCCACAGCCTGCAGGCTGCTTGGGGCTTAATCATCATACAGCTGTGGCCATGTGACATTTATGCATTATGTGAATGCAGCCCACATAACATAGAGAACTGCGGCCCACAATGGTAAATAGGTTGAAACCACTGATCTGGAGAATGCCCCGCAATTGCGGGGCGGGAGGGGGGCTCCCAAGCCCAGTATTGCATGAATTTTCATCCATGATTTGAATCGTCAGTCATTCAATTCCCTGTCTTATGTTGGCTGCTCTCTCAATTCTTCATCATCCTGCTGCATCAACCACATTTAAGGTGAACACAAAAAACAAATGCATTTTCTCTAGTTTCCTCAGAGCACCATGTGCTCCCACACGTTGCATATTCTTTATCTCTAGCGCTATTCAATCTCAGAAAATTTACTCCTTTGCCATAGCAGACCTTAGGGCAGCATTGTTCGACCTCGATAGTGCAAAGATGTCCTAAACCAGATGCATCTGACCACTCCCTGCAGCCAGAATAGCAAGCACAACCAAAAAAAAATGGGGCATGACCACACATTTCTGTACCTTCCTGATCCCTGGCTTCAATAACAGCCCACCAGCGCCAGTAGTAGGTGGTACAAATTACAGCTTCTATCAGGCCACAATAACTTGTGCCTGAAGATCAACCTGGGGCAGAAAGTCCGCAGGAGTAGGGCATGCAAAAATACTTTTGCCTGTCCTGTGAGTTATATGCCATGGTGCTCTGTGAGTCTTTGAATCAGGATCTTAGAGAGGACCTGAAATGTCAAGCTCTCTAACTACTCCTTCCAATCACTTGTGTGAGGTGCAGGAAGTACTAATGCAAGGGGTCTCCAACATCTGTCAGCGTAAAACTGCCCATTTTTCACACACTTTTCCATGGTTCTCAGATTTCAGTCCATTTGTTTCAGTGGAGAATTAATGGGAGTGATATGAGTCTGTGTCACAGCTTTATATATCATCGAAGAGGGTTATAAGGTCCCTCATGCTTCAGATAACTCAAAATGTATTTATCCTTATCTGGTATGTTCACTGAGTGTTCTCCTTGGCCTTCATCTCTGCACTGACGCATTTTATGTTAAACTGACGGACTGGGCTAATTTGAGATGAACAGAGGAGGATCAGTTAGGAGAAAACTGGGACCGCTACAGTCTAGAGCAGGGGTCGGCAACCTATTGCATGCATGCCAAAGGTGGCACATGGCTGCCAGCCGGGGTCCCGACCGCTGGCCCCGCTCAGCCCACTGCCAGCTGAGTGAACAGAACCCCAGGCTGGCAGGAGGCTGAGCAGGGCCGGCGGCTGGGACTCCAGACTGGCAGCAGGCGCCCCCCCCGACTCCCCCCTCACCTCACTCGGGTTCTGCGGCTCCTGGAAGTGTGAGCCGCCGCCACCGCCCCTCCCACAGCTCCCCCCTCCCGCTGCCTCAGCACTCTGCAGGGGAGGGGCTGTGTGCGCAGTAGCCTGGCAGTGTGCTTTGCCTCCACATGGAGCCAGAGTCTGACCGGCATGGGCATGGCAGAGGGAGTCCTGGGGGGGGGGCAGTCAAGGAGCAGGGGGAGAGTTGGATGGGTCAGGAGTTCTGGGGGTCCTGTCGGGGGCCTGGAGTGGTTGGATGGTGTAGGAGTCCTGGGGGTCTGTCTGGGGGTGTGTGTGTGAATAAGGGTTAGGGCAGTCAGGGGACAGGTAGGGGGTACAGTGGGGGGGGCCCAGGAGGGGGCAGTCAGAGGACAAGGAGCAGAGAGGCTTAGGTAGGGGTCCCAGGAAGGGGCACTCAGGGGACAAGGAACGGGGAAGGGGAGCTTGGGGGTTCTGACGGGGGCAGTTGGGGTGGGAAGTGGGAGGGAGTGGTTGGGGCAGGGCTAGGGCTGGGCTCTCCCCTCTTTTGGATTGAAATATAGTAACCCTAGGCGAGGGGGGAGCCAGGGGGTGCATGGGAGCTGGTGCCCGCATACATCCACTGTAGCCTGCAGAAGCCCCCAGGGGGGTGCCAGGCTGCAGCCTGGGCAGGAGGGGCGGGGGGGCACGGCTGGGCCCCGCTAGCAGGCTCTGGGAGGTAGTTTGGGTATGGGAGGGGGTGTATGGGATGGGGAGGGGGCGCATGCTCTGGGAGGGTGTGGGGGGCGCAGCACTTACCTGGGACTCCTAGGCAGTACGGGCTGTGCCTCCGTGTGCCGCTACCCCCAAGCACTGCCACTGCAGCTTCCTACTGGCCACAGAGGCACTTGAGGCAGGACACAGACCCATCCCGTCCAGGGGCTGCAGGGAGGGGCCGGCAGCCATGTGGAGCAAGCAGGCAGGAAGCTGCTCAGCTCCGCTGCGCTGCGGGTGGTGAGTGGCGGGCCCCTGGGCTGTTATAAATCCCCTGTGGGACACGCGGGGGTGAGGAGGAGCACAGAGGGGCAGAAGGCAGGGCCGAGGGAGAGACCTGAGACATGGCTGGAGCCGGGCCCCAGGCCAGGAATATTCCTGGTGCCCATGCACCACGGGTCCATAGAACTCGCTGCCCATGCCTGGGTTAGTGTTCTTCCAACAGTTCTGTCAGGTGCAGGGTACCATCCTGGCAAGCGTAGTCAATAAATGTTTGTCCAGTCTCAAAGGAAATTAAATCGTTGTGTTTTCTGTTAGTTTCCTTTTATTCTGACAAACCTCGTTATTTGAAATAAACTTCAAAATCTATGAAGACCTTTCACAGAGCAAACAGATTTCTAACAAATAGCTTTTCACCCTATATCCATGCCTTGGGGTGACTGATTTCACTAGGTCTAGAACAGGTGTCGGTAACCTTTCAGAAGTGGGGTGCCGAGTCTTCATTTGTTCACTCTGATTTAAGTATCAGAGGGGTAGCCATGTTAGTCTGGATTTGTAAAAGCAGCAAAGAATCCTGTGGTACCTTATAGACTAACAGACGTATTGTAGCATGAGCTTTCGTGGGTGAATACCCACTTCGTCAGATGCTGATTTAAGGTTTTGCATGCCAGTGATAAATTTTAACGTTTTTAGAAGGTCTTTCTCTAAGTCTATACTATATAACTAAACTATTGTTGTATATCAAGTAAATATGTTTTTTTAAATATTTAAAGAAGCTTCATTTAAAATTAAATTAAAATGCAGAGCCCCCCGGACCAGTGGCCAGGACCTGGGCAGTGTGAGTGCCACTGAAAATCAGCGTGCGTGCCGCCTTCAGCACACATGCCATAGGTTGCCTACCCCTGGGTCTAGAATTAAGTAGGATCAGGCCTGGACAGTAAACTTCCAAAGAAACCTAGGCGGCTGCACAAAAGTGGTAACAATTAATTAGTAGGAGTTGCTCTTTCCCTTGCGTGTGCATTGAACCAATGCTCTAGTATATTGTTATATCTGAATTGTGTAAAATCAGGTTTTGTCCATTTAGATACTGCTAGCATGAACTAAAAGGTACCTAGTTTTCTTTAACACAGGCCTGTTTCAAACAGGACACCATTAGTGCAAACTAGGGATCTTTTAGTTAACACTAGCAGAGTCTACATGAGGCAGTTACAGAACAGCACTTTACCGCATGCTGCAACTCATCCCCTCCATCCCAGTCCTGCAGGACCATGTAGATAAGCCCTTTATCAATATAAATTTACAATGTTATTTAAACTTAGTGCAGCTCTCAGCGAGATGAGCTTTAAGAACTTCACCTCCCAGGAACAAGATGAATCAATACAGGGATACTTCCCAGCAATGGCTGATAAGTCCTAATGTACAGTGTGTAGAATATTGGTAACGTGCATGTGATCTTTGGAGCGAGCTATTTACACACCAGACAAGAGGCACTGGAGTACCAGGTTGTGTGGAACACTCAGGGAGGATTTCTAAAATGGCTTTAAAAAGGAAACGCTCTTGAAAGTGAGGCAGAAAAATAACTTTAGTTACTGAAATCAGGGATTCACATTGCAAGACTTGCATTACATAGCTACACCTCAGCCAGGGTAAACCCTACAGAATATTTCTGTAACTTAAATATTTGACCTGACAATACAAATCGTTATGTTTGTCCTGCTGATTCTGATGAGAATTTTATGCTTTACATGTGAATTAGTTATTTATAAACTTTTGTGCATAAATGTTGAATTTATTTGGTACTATTTCCATGAAATTTTTTGTATATCCTAAAAAGTTAATGGAAACAAACTGGTCAACATAGTGATAGTTTTCTGTAGATTTAAATGAAAATGCCAGAGACATTTTTTGATTGAGTAGCAACAAAAATACTATCACAGTCTATAAACTAGTGAAAACAGAGGGCTAGATTCACAAAAGGACTTAGGTGCCTAACTGGCACTTCAGGTGCCTAAATCCAAGAAGCACACTCCATTGGGATTCACAGCTCACCTACCGGAAAAGGTTCGGAAAAGGGCAACAAAAATGATTAGGGGTATAGAACGGCTTCTGTATTAAGAGAGATTAATAAGACTAGGACTTTTCAGCTTGGAAAAGAGACAGCTAAGGGGAGATATGATTGAGGTCTATAAAATCATGACTGGTGTAGAGAAAGTAGATAAGGAAGTGTTGTTTACTACTTCTCATAACACAACAACTAGGGGTTACCAAATGAAATTAATAGGCATTAGGTTTAAAACAAATAAAAGGAAGTATTTCTTCACACAATGCACAGTCACCTGTGGAACTCCTTGCCAGAGGATGTTGTGAAAGCCAAGACCATAACAGGGTTCAAAAAAGAACTAGATAAATTCATGGAGGATAGGTCCGTCAATGGCTATTAGCTAGGATGGACAGGGATGGTGTTCCTAGCCTCTGTTTGCCAGAAGCTAGAAGTGAGCGACAGGGAATGGATCACTTGATGATTACCTGTTCTGTTCATTCCTTCTGGGGCACCTGGCACTGGACAGTGTCGGAAGACAGGATACTGAGTTAGATGGACCTTTGGTCTGACCCAGTAGGGCCGTTCTTATGTTCTTTACTCAGCTGCCACCGAACTCTGCAGATGCCTAAACTTGCTTGGCACCTAAGTGCTTGCAATAAAAGTTCCCCAGGCAACTATGTTTCTAGCTCTGGCTGGCAAAGCATCACAGCCACATGACAGGCATCCAGATGCCTAAGCCCCAAACTGATTTACAAATGGAGAAAGATAAAAGCATTCCTCTACCTAACTTGCCTGGAGGAGTTCTGAGCATGCCTACCAGATTGGGCCCCTACAGGCAAGCATACACAGAACTTTGTGCGGAGAGCAGGACCACCTCCCCTCATGACTTAAGCCCAGTGGTTAGGATACTCACCCGCGATGTGGGAGACACCTAGTTCAACTCTCTCCCTGAGAGGGAGAAGGGATTTGTCACCTCTCAAGTGACTGCCTTAGCCACTGGGTTATGAGACATTCTAATATGGGGCTCCCTCAGTTTCTCCTGTTGACTCTGTTCAGTTGTGAATAAACAATAAACCTGAGGGCATTCTGTGACAAAAAATTAAAAATTCACACAATCTACTTTAAAATTCGACAAAATTCTGCAAAATTTTATTTGCCAAATAAATGTGGAGGCTCCAGCATGGCATTGGGGAGTAGAGGCCACTTGCTGGACAGCTGTTGAAGATCACTGTGCAGCTCCCCCCGGGACACAGACTCAGTGGTGAGGTTGCACCAACCCTTGTAGTAGGAGGATTTTATGTTTGTATTTTATATAATTTAGAATGAAGGATAAAGAATAATAATGTAGCATGTATTAAATGTATTGGCGTATGATTTGATCATATCCTACCTGCCACCCTTTTTGAATAACAGAAAGGAATGGCCTAATGGGCCAATGGATAAAGATACATCAGCCAGAATCTGTTTCTGGACTGATTTCAAGGCAGTAACAGACCTTTGAGGGTCACCAATTTGTTGTAGGTTTAGCATTTTAAAATAAGTAAAAGAATGCCATAATTGTTTTATTTTGCATTGCAATTTGATGTTTCTGTTCAAAATGTTCTGTGTAAATTAATTCTGTTTTGTGTCTGAATACGAAATGTATGTTAAGAGAAGTGTGAAAGCCATCGCTGAACCAGATGTATGAAGGAGGAAACGGAGACAGATGCAAGGGTCCCAGGAGGCTGAAACACACCCCTATTGAAATGTCAGAGGAGGGCAGATTGAAGACTCTAAAGATAAGACAGGCACCTCTCAATGGGGACAAGAGAGCTGTGATCAAAACCAGCATGGGATAACAGCATAAGGACTGGGCCTGTCCCAGAAACACCCTAGGGTTTGCCCCTCTATGCCAAGTGCACCAAGTGTGGGCAGGCAGGCTCAGCAAGGCAAGATCCAAGTGTGGAGGACCTTAGAGTGGGGGGATCCAGTAAGGGTTGAGATAGTTCTGTGTGGGGCAATCTGGGTGCGGGCGGCTCAGTGGGGGATCCAGCTATGAGGGGGGATCTGGATGCACAGAGGCTTGTTGGCAGGTTCTGGGTACAACAGTAATGGAATTCTGCAGGGAGGTCCAGGTGAAGGTGGTTTTTTTAAAATGGTTTTGTTTTGCCCATGGCTAATTCTCCTATTAATGTTAACTGGATTTGCACTGATGCTATTATGTGAGATTATACCCGCAACACCTGTTTAAATGAGAACTGTAGTTTTATTAGATTCACAGACTGTTAACTTTATTCTTAATTTTTATAAACACCATGTTGCTTACAAAAACAATGACTGTCTGAAAATGTGAGACATTGTGAAATATCAGCTGGCAAAGCTAGCAATTCAGAGATCATATGGCTGCTGGCATAAGGGGAAACTTACAACACTAAATAAAACCACCTCTTTCTATGCTCCTTTTTGAACGAGGAATGATAAAATTAGTTTTAAAGTTCATAGACTGAATTTACATTAACCTATGCAGTCAAACTCACTGGAGTAACGCATGGATTAGAAACAACACAAAGCAAAATGGTCATTTTGCTATATTACTTTCTTTGTTATGTTCTAATTCAATAATTTCCTAATAACAGATTACAATGCCTAAAGAAAGAAAATATTAAAACCAAATATTTAACACATTTATTTAAAGACCACCACCTTTAAAGCTGAGGAGCTCTTAACTGCTAAGCTAGGGAAGGTACGTTTGGAGTTTTACCTTGTCCTCCTATTTCTAGAAGTAGAGCAATACTCTGATCCCTAAATAAATAACATAACCAGGTTATGGTTCCATAAACATAAGGAAAGTGCTGAGATTATGTACAATGTATTTTCAGCTTCTTTAGATAGGATTAAAGCAAGCAAGAAAGAGAGAGAGACATTTAACAATATCATACCACAATTCTTAACATACTTGCATCACATCTCCTTATGGCTCACTTATGCTTTTAATTTACAGTAGATTTTACCATGAGTAGGATTGCTTTTCCAGGTCTCATTTTCAATGCTGCAAAATTATGACTAAACTGGTTTGCCCACTTACAAATGAGGGCCTTAGGATTTATAAAGTAGAAATGTCTATAACTGTCCCTTTAAAGGTGTTTCCAATGGCTTCTGAGAATATCTGCAATATTTTTTTCATGGTCCATTTGAAGTACTGCTTTTTTAGCACTTTGTTAACATTCTTAATCAAAGACAAGTTATATCTCCAGAGGGTTGGATCCTTAGTGAGAAATTTTTTAGGTATGTTTCCTTGGAGAGGGTCTCTGCAATGATAAGTAATTGCAATGTCCCTGGAAACTTCTAGGCTGCTTCCATAGGCCTTTAGAACAGAGTGGACAGAAGTCTGAATCACTTTCTTTGGATCAACTATCATTTTCCGAGGACTGAAGGCCCATGGTCTATCAGGCTCTTTATAAATATGCTGGAGTATGTTGACCCCTGGTACAGCGCTCCAGGATGAAATGTTGAATGCCTCATTCGAAGAATACACAGTTTTAGGGAAGATGTGGTTCTCAAAGAGGAAAATGCCAGTCCCTGGATTTTGCTCCTGAAGGCTACTCATCATTGTTTTCCAGTTCAGGTGTTTAATGGGGAGAATAATTTCATCAATATCATTAAGAAGCACAAACTTGCTCCTGTACATGTTGCGGTAAACACAATCATTTAGAGCAGTAATTTGTCCATAGTAGCCAATGTCTTTGGTATCCATAGAAAAATGCCAGTAAGAAGAAACGTTAAAGTATGAAGTAATTGGCCAGGGAATTATCTCAACAGTTCCTTCTGCAACATAAAATTCTAAGGCTTTCTCCATCAATTGGCTGCAGCTGTTCTTATAGATAACAACTTTCTGTGCCCCAAGAATTTTATACATCTCAATGCTCTGTATGAATTGTAAGACATTGTTGTAATTTCCAAACATGGTAGAGATGCACACAGTGAATTCAACAGAAAGGGTCTTGTCATCACGGTTTTTTATTTCAAACCTTGGTAGCTGGACAATATTTCCTTTAGGGGACCAATGAATTGACACATAGTTTGGATCACAGTTTTGGGGCTCCACACAAAGTAAATCTGCTGTACCATAAGGGAATCCAAACAGATCTGAATGAACATCTATTGCTGCCCTTTCCACAGATACCTTGCCATCAGATTGACAACAAAACCAGCAATAAAGATCTCTTACTTCATTATGGTGTACAATCCCAATTACACGAGTGAGGTTTATTTGTCTTTTGTCAAAGTATGGTGCTATTATAAATGTTTTATTATATTTTAATGCTGTGATTGTATCCCTGGCAATCTCACCTTGACAGAGGTCAATCAGCCCTGTCGACTTTGATGAGAGAGAGTTTCGTGTTACCCAATAGTACAAGAGGGAATACAGAATCAGTACGAAAAGGACCATCACAAAAAAAAAGATTCTTCCATAGCAAGACATTTCTGCATTTAAGTTCTAGGTAAGTGTCTATGAGAGAAATGGGTTAAAGTTAGAATGAACATTACCAGTTAAAAGTAGGACGTAAAAGTAGATATCGGTAATTACTTTACCAGTTAAAAGCAGGAAATATTTAAACTGAAAGCTAATCTACTCCTGCACCTACATAGCATAATCATTCTTGGTATTTATTTTTTTTTGGAAGTTGTTCCCCCTCCGAGTTAGATACCAATTACTGATTAGTTATGTTTTACTTCCTCCACTTCCACCTTCAATCCTCATCCCCTCTCTTGGACATGCTTTGTGTGGAATTTTTCTATTTTTTCCCTAGACTCTGCACTTGTTAATTGGCCAGGAAATAAAGGTACCTACTCCTCTAATACAGACATTTCACATTAAACATTTGAAATCAGTCTTAAATAAATAATATTGTAAATTCTACCTGCTGTTGTTCCGTGGCTTTTGGTGGTTTTGCTCCCTGAAACAGGGTGAACATTTGTATTTATTCTAACTTGAATATTAGAAAGGAGACCACAAAAAATAGATTAGAAAAGGAGAGAACCACTGTCAAGTGAGTTTCTCTTCCTCCTTCCCAGATGTTTTTTAACAGAAACCCTCCAGAGTAAGTGCTATGTTAAAAAAACCAAAAAATCTCTTACTAAATATGAGTTACAAGTTTCCTCACAAGTTAGGTATTTTCTTAAGTTATCTAGAGTAGGGATGTAATATAGTAAATGGTTAACCGGTAAGCATTAGCCTTACTGGTTAACCCAGGCTAACACTTAACCCCCAACCCCGGGCAGGCCGGAGCAGCCCCAGCCCCGTGGGACTCGGTGGACGGCCAACCCCAGCCACAGCCTTGGGCTGCATTGGCCGGAGCAGCAGCCCCGAGCCGTGGCAGCTGGCCCCAGGAACAGCCCCAGTCCTGATGGCCAGAGCAGCCCCAGCCCCAGCCCCCTCCCTTTAATTGGTTGACCGATTAAACAATATAATTTTAACTGGTATGACAAAGTTCCGCCTCTGTCTTGGTGAGTCCTGCACTTATTGGCGGATTTGCTTGCCTCAGAGATTCACCATGTGGGTCAGGAAACAGCCCAGAGACCTTCCCCTCTGGTAGGGGCCACAATCCAGGCCAATTCCTCCTGTATCTGATCAGGAGTTGGGAGGTTTGGGGGGGGGGGGAAACTCGGGCCCGCCCTCTACTCCAAGTTCCAGCCCAGGGCCCTGTGGACTGCAGCTGTCTAGAGTGCCTACTGGTACAGCTGCGCAACAGCTACAACTCCCTGGGCAACTTCCCCATGGCCTCCTTCCAACACCTTCTTTATCTTAAGCTCACCAGGGAAAATGGATCTACTTAAACAGGGACTAACAATCTGCCTTCTATCAGAGGGGTAGCCGTGTTAGTCTGGATCTGTAAAAGCAGCAAAGAATCCTGTGGCACCTTATAGACTAACAGACGTTTTGGAGCATGAGCTTTCGTGGGTGAATACCCACTTCTTCAGATGCTGAAGAAGTGGGTATTCACCCACGAAAGCTCATGCTCCAAAACGTCTGTTAGTCTATAAGGTGCCACAGGATTCTTTGCTGCTTTTACAATCTGCCTTCTAACACTCTCCTGTAGCTATCTGGCCTGACCCTGTCACACTGGTTAACTTTTTTAACGATATTTACATCCCTAATCTAGAGTAGTTTATTTTAGAGCCAGAGCATCTACACAGCAGTTAAATAGCCCCTTAGCCCGAGCATTGCAAACCTGTCAGCTGGCATGGACCAGCCACAGGTTTGTAATTGTAGCGGCGACATATCCTCAGAGTACATTTCCCAGACCCAAAGAAGAGCTCTTTGTAAAATCAAAAATTTACAAAAATCTTTTACTCTAAATTTTAGATTCTAATTTCTTCAGATTAACTTTATGTCCAAAAATTATTTTGATTCTGACTTGTTTGAGAGGACATCATCCATTTGGCTCTTTTGGACAGTAGGCAGTTGATCACCTGACTTGTCTCTAATGAGCTTCTCTAAATATTACTGAGCCTGAAGTTCTTCCTGTTGCAGAAGAGGCATTGCTGTTCATGGAAATCTGCCTGTAAGAAATGGCCAATTACTTTATTGATTAATTCCCTTTTCAAGGAAATTGGGTGAGATAAACATAGATTAATTAAAGGATTAATGAATCACATCCTTGCTCTCCTAACACCATGCTCAAAGATCTGTAATTAAGAGTCTACTGCAGGAAAATTAGCCAATCTGAAGAGAAGGTGCAAGTGTGAGATCAGTGACTGAAGAGAAAACTGGCCGGAGGAAAAGTTTGAAATATGGTTACAGTGTACGTGAAAATGACTCCATATTCTTATGCTGCTGCTGTACACAAGGTATTGTATCTGAAAGGGAACTAGGGATTTTTAACCACTCCTTGATAAGAAGGAGGACTGCAAATTAGTCTTCTTAGGTCTTATAGCCATGATATAAAAATGGTTTGGGCACATTTACATCTAAACATGCTTATGTTCACATTCACTGCAGCTATCATTTATAACAGTGCCTAGAAGTGTGCTACAGAAAATAAGAGATTTAATTTCTGCCCTAAAGATTTTACTATCTAATTATTGATAAGACAATGAGTGAGAATAAGAGATAAAGGGGGTTACGAGAGAGAGGAAATGTAAGAGTTAAATCAATTACTTAGCTAGGTTATGTTTGTATCTTGATGGCACAATTAAATTTCTAAATGTAGATGGGTTGGGGGGAAGAGGCAGAGAAAACAGGAAAAAGGATACTGTTCCAGGGGAGGCTGGAAGGAGATGTGCGGTTGGTGGCTAGGGGAAAAGGTAGAGACAAGGAATAGGAGGAGGAATGCTGGTGGCAGGGTGAAGTAAGTAACATGTACAATCAGCTGAGGACAATAAAGACAAGCACATTAAAACAAGTGGCAACATAATTATATGATATATCTAGAGACCTAAGAATAGTGTTGTTATTGTCTTATCATTCCCCTGTGCTCCCTTTATCTGGTTTTCTATAACCACCTGTTCTCTCTTATCGTATACTTGGATTGTAAATTTTTAAGGGCAGAGATCATCTTTTTGTTATATGTATGTACAGTGCCTGTCACAATGGAGTTCTAGTCTGTAACTACAGCTACTACTGTTATCACTATACAAATAAGTAATAAAAGGTGGTTGAGATGGAATCTGGGTTTGAGGGAGGTGTTTTCTTTGTTAGTTTTTTTTTTTTTAATAAAGAATTTGATTGATAGATATTTTGGATCATTTACAATAAGACATTGTGACCCAAGAACCTCTGCATGCTAACTGGCAAAGGTATGCAGATGGGTTAAAAGAATCTCCTGAGTGTGATATAAACATTCTAGTTCACCAAAGACCACAGGTCCCAGCTTCCAACTATCTCCAGGGGTGCTCAACCCCAAGCCCCACTCCTACTCCACCCCTCCACCCCAACACCCCACTCCAACTCTTCCTGCCCCTACTCCACCCCACCTCACCTCTTCCCACCGAGTTCAGCCTCCTCTCCCAGGGTGGAAGCCTCTATTTAATCATGTATCCAGTATTAAAATATTCCCAAACTGGGTCTCTTTTATAGCCGGCTGCCATTACAGGTTTTCCCTTCTAGGGAGAGAATGGTATGGTAGATCTCAAATCAATGAAGGCTACACTCAGAAAGACCTCAAGACTTCTGGAATATGTTGCACAAACAGTTTCACTTTTGTTTCTACTGCCTGGCCCTCCCTTCTCACGCTTACTCCAGACTTCTTCTCCTTGTCCAGATCTATTCCGCCCCCAACAATCTTCGATTCATTGAACTCATTGAAACTTTGCACTTTTAGAGAGAGGTAAGGGATTAACTCTGTGTTAACCCTATTGTCCCTCTGCAAATTTGTGGAGGTCTGTTATTTCTCACCTCTATATTTATTTATTTATTTAAAAACATTTTTGCATTAACAAGCATGTTATCTCTGGAGACACAAATCCACAGTTTGAGAACTGCAGAACTAAGTATCTCTGATGATATCTTCTAGACTGAGCACTGAGTCCCACTGGATAGATAGAAAGATTAACCTAAATAATTGATACTGAAGCCCCTGGAACCTCATAAAATTGGGTCCCTAATCCATGAACTATTGGAACTCATTTACAAAACTTTTCTTAAACATTATATGAATATACTGTCTCATACTATAGAATTAGAATTTATAATCCCTATTCCATGATGAGATATCTTTGAGCTATAATGTATTTTAATTAAAATGATCTTTAGATTGGATTTTTTTGATCAAATGCTTTGAGGGGAATAAACCTATTTAAATAAAAAAAATCATTGATTTTTATTCACCCGGCCCTCCCCTGGGCACACCCCCCTCCCACGCCTCCTTCACACCACAGACTAGCTGATCCTCAGGATTGGGGGGGGTGGGAAAACGGGACGGGATAGAGGTGTACAGTACCCTCTGCATTATATTCCAAAGGAGAAGGCTGGATATGATCCCTGGGCATACACTGTAACTCCAAACGCTGTAACTCTGCCAGTGCAGATATACCCAAAGACCTAGTCTACACTAGAAAATTAGGTCAGTTGGTTAAGGATGTGAAAAATCCACACCGAGTGGGGCTATTAAGCCAACTTAAGTCCCCATGCAGACAGTACTAGGTCAATGGAAGAATTCAGCCAACCCAGTCACCTCCTCTCAAGGAGGTGAATTACCTACACCCTCCCATTGGTATAGGTAGTGTCTACACCTGCAGCGCTTCCCACAGCCACAGGGAGCCGTGATCGGCCGAATTTGCAGACACGGCAGGTAAACAAAGCGTCCCGTCCCACCAGAGTGCTTACCCTGGCAGACCGCAGGCCAAAGGTTGCTGATTCCTGGTCTACACTGAAGTACTACAGCAGAGCAGCTGTGCTACTATAGCACTACTATAGCATTTTAAGTGTAGGCAAGCCCTAACAGGAAGAAAAAAAAAAGCAGGGAGGAGGGGCTTTACCTGGAGATATATCTCAAAGGTTTGCTTGAGTATATTTAGGGAGACAGAGGAGTCACCTTGGTACTCTTCACTGAAGAAGTAAAAGGACACTGATTTTGCTTCATGAAAAAGGGGTCTCAATCAGGCTTGGTTGAAAATGCTGGAGAGAACTTTGAGTGAGACAAGTTTGGTTAGACAAGAGAGTAACTTGTTAACTATGTTTAGTCTCTAGAAAGTGTGTTAGGATTTTGTTTTATATGTAACTATTTGTTTCCAATATTCTTACTCACTATTACTTGAATCTCTATTCTTTGATAATAACCTTAGACATATTTATAATGAAAACAAATAAGTGCTGTGATATAAAGCAAAGTGATGGTTCTGAATTGAATGTTACAGACTGGTGTGTACTGTATCTTGGAAATAGCAGGCCTGGTAAGTTTGAGCGTTCAGAGGATAAAGGGCTAGACACTACAGATAATGCTCCAAGGATTCAGGGTTGTGCGTGTCTGTTGCTACCTGTACAAAGAGAGCAAGATAGAGCAAGGTCTGTGGAGGACTCCAAGACAGTGCTTGTGAGGCCAGATGCTGTTTCATGAAGCTGACAAACATCAGGCACAAACAAAACTGTTTCATGCTAACGGCAGGTAGTAGTGAGGTACCTCACAATCCTGGGTACCCCAGCAAGTGTCACAGACATCATCATTAGATTGTCTTGACATGTGTAAGTCACATCTTAAAACAGAACTAACAATATTAAGCAACATATTATGTATTGACCACATATTGTTATATCAAGAACATTTTCTTTTCCCAAAAATTATTTAAACATAACGTTAACAGGAGCCCCACCAATAAATCCCCAGCCCCTGGTTCTTTGCCAGGCTTTGTTTCAGCAGTGTTGGCTCCTCCAGGTCCCCCTGATGCCCCCAAGCCCTTCAAATCTCCATAGAATCCCCCTAAAATCCCAGAAAAATTTCTTAAACCCCCCCAGAGAACCCTAGGAATCCTGAGAAACCCCAGAATTCTGAGTATATTGAGACACTGTAGACTCCATTACCCCCTTGGGGTCATCTTGGTGTACCTAATGCTTCCATTTATGTCACAAGGAGATATGGGATTTCAATTGAAAGCACAGCTGAGCGAAGACAAACAATGAAGGGAGCGCCACATATTTTTTCTACACCTTCAGTTACAAGGAGTTTCATTCTCACAGGCTTCAGTTCTGGGCACTTTCCCTGGCCCTAGATGGTGGAGTGAAGAACAGATTCAGACCATTTCTTAAAAGGTCACATTTATGTAGGACCATTACAAACTGGTGTATCCTAGACTTCATAATACTAATTTGCTAAAATGTACCTGTCCTTTGCTCTAGGTTCATGTCAACATACAATAAATACATGCCATAATGATTCAAACCCTCACATTAAAATATCCAACATAAAACATTACCCAAACCATGAGCAGCGTGTATAATAGGCACAGGAAGGCAGTGCCTTCCCACACAGGTGCCGTAAGACATGCTGCAGAATGCTGGGGACATGGTGGCCCAATCTCTTGCTGTCCCTGCCTTTCACATCACAGGAAGATTTAATTTATTATGGTCCGTGCAGGTTCCAGGGCAGCTGGGAAGGATGTATCTGCTATTCAGCTTCCTGGGTTGCTTGGACTCCCCATAGACATTACTAATGAACTTGGAAAGCTGACTAGTGGATAGCTTCCTCAGCTGCTCTGGAACTTGCATGGAGAAGCTCAGTCAGTCATGTACACTCTTTCTCCCAGCCACAGCTGCTGCAGTCTTTTGCACACCATCTCTATGTCTTCACTATACGCCAGATTGGCGAGTAGTAATTGATCTATCAGGGATCGATATATCGCGTCTCATCTAGACACGATAAATCGATCCCCGAATGCACTCCCCATCGACTCTGGAACTCCACCAGAGCGAGAGGTGGTAGCGGAGTCAATGGCGGAACCGCAGCCATTGATCCCGCACTGTAAGGGCCCAAGGTAAATCGATCTAAGATACTTCAACTTCAGCTATGCTATTCATGTAGCTGAAGCTGTGTATCTTAGATCGATCTCCGCCCCACTAGTGCAGACCAGCCTCAAGACTCAGCCCCCTCTCTGGAGAGCCCTGCAGGCTGCGCTGCTGCTGTATGCTTTGCAGGTTCCATCCTCCTCTCCTCCCTGCTTGGCCCCTCACCCGTCCAGTCTCCCCGTCCCTGCCTGGCACTCCCCTGCTCCTTGCCTCCCCTCCTCATCCTCCTCCTGTCCAGCCCCAGCCCTCTCTCTCTGTGCTCATCCTCCCCCTTGCCTGCTTGGTGTGGGGTTTCCGCCTTGTTCCCTCCCTCTCCTAGTCCCTAGTCCCCTCCTAACCCTAACCCTAACCCCACCAGCTGCTGGTGCCCGGGTTCCTCCTCTCCTTGCTTGCGTTTGGACCCCTGCCACTCACTGCAATCCCCCTCTCCCCACTCACTCAGCTCCCCTGTTTGCTGCGTGGGTTTCCTTGCCCCCCCCATTTGTTCCCCCGTCTGCTGTGGGACTCTTCCTGCTGCTGTGCGGATGCTAGAACAATTCAGATACGAGGAAGGGCCCCGTCAGTTTTAAAAGTAGTTCTGCTTTTCACTGGCTGGCCCAGCTATCGGACTTCTCCTGCTGTACTAATGCTGGAGCAACTCAGTTAAAGTGCCTGCCAGAAAGGACGGCAGGGAGGGGCAGGTCACTTTTAAAAAAGGGAGGGCTTTTTGAAAGCTTGCCTATCTCACCAACAGAAGTTGGTCCAATAAATGATATTACTGCCTCACGCACCTTCATGGGTGGTGCCAGGTATAATAGTCCAGGAGGGAACCACCTTGTCTCTCTAACAGGACACAAGTCACATAGAACTCATATATCACACATTCCTGTGTGAAACAAGGAATCACACTGAAATCATAGCTGTTAGATTCCTCTATAAACTGTACCGTACTACAAATACAACTATCCTACATGTGAAGCCTGTTCAGTAATCAAGTAAGAGTCCTGTCAAAGAGGTATATTTGTTTTCCAGATAATGGAAAAGGAAAGTAAAATTTAAGCAAAAAAGCATGGTTTGGTGTTGAAATCAGAGCTAAAACAGTAAAGATACAGGGTTTTATTAATGGCTCCCTGTCACAAACTTCCAGTTTGACATTGGACCCGCCATTTAAGGCTTGATCTCAAGGGGAATCTTTCTATTAATCTATTAAAGGCAGCGGATAGGGGACTTAATTAACCCATGCCTTCAGTTTCTCCATCCAAAAAACAGGGATAATAATACTTGCGGGCCTCACAAGAGTTTAAATTAATTGTTTTTGGTTTGGTGCTTTGAGGTCATCAGGTGGAAAATGCTTAGAAGTGTTGTTTGACAATTCCAAAACCTTTATGTGTCATTCATGCAGTATACATTCCTCTGGTCACAGGAGATTGGGACTTTATGGGACAACTACTCTTCCCACCGAATAACGCTGGAGCAACTTGCCAGAAAAGGGGTGGGGGGCGAGCAGGGAGGGAAGAGAGGTGGGAGAAAGTGGGGAGGGGGCAGGGTCTGGGCGGCGCAGGGGTGGAGTGTGGGCGAAGCCACAGGCAGAAGAGGGAGACGGAGGAGCTAGCCTCCCCAAGCAGCGGTCTGAAGAAGCTTCACCCACTGCCATGACCCAAACCATTAAGATGGCCATTCTCATCCTCTTAGAGAAAGCCTGGGTCACAGAATTTGCACTGCAGCATGTCCTCAAGATCAACAGCCTGACCAAGCTGGAGCCTAGAAGTGGGGCTGAATTTCAGAGTCAACCCTGTGACATTATACTCCATATTCTTTATGAAAATATGCTTGTGGTAGGAATATGACATAACTAAGATATGCTTTATGCAAGATAACTCTTGTAAAGTATCATTGGAAAGGTTATAATTTACTGAATATGATCCTATTTGTGTGCATGTATCATTTCTGTATCTGAACTTAGGAATACTGACTATGTATTTATAGTTCAACTGTGTTACTTTGGATGACGTCCCCCGCTAACACTTCAGTTACAACAATGAAAAAGCTGGACAGTGTTGATGGCCCATCAGCAAGAGACAATGGACTGTGAAAGAGCTTAGTCTTCCTGTGAACTGTGGGTCAGCCTGTGAAGAATGGCTAAAGGGGCCCTACAGAGGCATGTGACCATGTCACCTGATACTGGAACCCATCTTGAATTCTGTACTTTTCCAGGAGAAGCTGTGTGTGTGTGTCAAACTAGGAAACAAAGGACTTGCGCCTTATGCAAATCCTATTTCAGAGTGGGAAGTGAGGTAATCCAGGTCCTCAGTTCTCCCCTGCTGCCCCAACATTGACTTGGGGGGAAGAACTGGACCCAGGCTGGAAGGGCATCTGGCTTGTGAAGAAGATTATTAGAACCACATTTAGAACTTACATGTAACCAGTTTCTTTAGTGTATTAAACTTAGTTTGCATGCTCTATTTTATTTTTTAATAATCTGCCTTGTTCTGTCTGCTACACCTTTAACTACTTAAACTACACCTATTATATGTAATAAATTTATTTCTGGTTTATAATATAGTTTATATGATTTCTAAGGGGGGGGAGAGTTGTGCATACCCTCCTCCACCTTGAGGGAAGAGGCAAATTTCATATAATTTGGGGTTTGTACTCCAGAGGGGTGGGGTGGACAGCTGGGTGCTGTGGCAAGACCCAGAGTGGATCTCTGTCTCTCTGTACAGCTGTGTGTGGCCCTGCCTGTGTACTTGGCTGGGAACCAAGACCTGGTTAAAAAGTGCCCAGGCTGGCGGAACAGTCTCATTCAGTGGCATCCCAGCACACCAGGTGACATCCCAGGGGTCCAGCCCATCACAAACCCTTCACTAAAAATGCCGTGGGCAGCACCTCACCTAGTATATTTTTAGGTCTTCAGTCTCTCGAACGCTACACTCTGGCACCATTATGAACATCTGCCCCTTACCAGTGCCCACAGCCAGGGCAACGGTCTTTCACTCTGGCAGGGTACTGAGGTAGCTGATCTAATGGAATCAGCACAACCTGCTGACCCTTGCCCACCACGAGGAGACACTAACCAGCGAGTGCAGTGGCTATAGTCAGGTCTAAAAGTCAGTCAGGGAACACAGAAGGAACCCGCTGGCTGGACTCCACCAACCCCACAATCTGCCCCCAAACGGCAGGAGAGACCACTAGTAAGACCCCCCCAGCTGGTTTACTGAGCAAGGCCCCACACCCCGCATGTAACAGTCTGACAGGGCTCAGCCTCGCAAACCCAGAGGCTCAACAACACGCAGGAGCTAGCCCCCAAACCAAGCACCGGATTGGCGCCAAAGAGCACGTGCGCGAGGGCCCTCTCATAGTTGTCACCCGGCCCCCGACAATAACTGCTACCAACCCCCTCGACGTCATCCCAGCCGCCAACGTCCCGCCTCACCTCTGGGCCTTCCAGGGCCTGCAGCCAGATCACCTCCCAGGCCGGTGCAGCGCCGCGGGCGGGAGCGCGCGCAACAGAACTACCGCTCATTCGCAGCCACCTCTCTCTGCGCCCCCTTTCGGGCGAACAGCATCGGCTTCTGCGGGACAGGAGAGCGTGTCCCGATTGGCTGCTGCTCCCCAGGAGGCGGGGGAGTGCGGAAAGCAGCCAATCGGTGGCAGGTCCTCCTGGCGGCCGAGTTGAAGTTCCGCTGGCTGGGGCCGCTTTGTTGCTAGGGTGACTTGTCCAGCAGCTCTGCCCTGCCTGGCTGAGGAGCGAGAGGCAGCTGCCGCCAGCCGGGCTTCGAGGAGCAGGACGGTCTCCCAGCCGCTCCCCCAGGGAGGAGCTCGTCGGCGCAGGTGGGCCGGGCACTGGAGGGGGAGGCTGGGCTGGGGATGCGGGGGCCTAGATAGAGGTTTGGATGGGGAGCCAGTGGAGTGGCGGTTGAGGCAGCTAGGGGAAGGTTGGGGCATGGATGAGGAGTGGCCAGTCAGTCCTTGGTTAGAATGGGTTTTTAGGCTGGATTCAGTGGGGCACTCTACCTCCCCCTGAACCATTATCAGCTTGGTCCAATCAGCTAAAGTGGGGTTATGGAGTGGCCCCAGAGGTTATGGCATACCAGACTGGCTTCCCCAGGCTGCCGATATAAAGGGCCTGGGAATTTAAAGACCCCGCCCCTTCTGGTTGAGGCCCCACCCCTAGCTCAGGACTCTAGCATGCCAGCAAGGCCTTGCATACACTGGCATTTTACACTGCAATAAAGCGCTTTACCTTACTCCCCGTCCACACTGGCAAGGCACGTAGAGCACTCTGACTCCCTGGCTAGAGCGCTCCTGTTACTCCACCTCCCATGAGGGGGGCAATGGCTATTGCATATTGGCCTAGACAACCCAGGGCCAGGGTGAACTAGGAGTTACATTACAGCACTCTGAATGACTCCAGAAATGTCCCATAATCCCCTTAAGTCAAGTATCAGAGGGGTAGCTGTCTTAATCTGATATCTGTAAAAGCAACAAAGAATCCTGTGGCACCTTATAAACTAACACGTTTTGGAGCATGAGCTTTCGTGGGCATGCATCTGATGAAGTGGGTATTCACCCACGAAAGCTCATGCTCCAAAACATCTGTTAGTCTATAAGGTGGCACAGGATTCTTTGTTGCTTTTAAGTCAAGTGGCCTCTCTTCTCTTTGTTGTGAAATCAGCTGAGGAATGCGGAAGTGCTTTTCAGAGCTTTGTTTCAGACAGTGACTGCTTATCTGCAATGGGGCAAAGGAAACATTTACTGAGTGAGTGGCTGGGGGATAGGGGATCTGAACTTACAAGATAGACACTCTCAGCACTCCAAAAACCCACTCTCTTTCCCCCACCCCACATACAAACAACACACTCCACTCCACTCCCCTCATTTGAGAAGCATGTTGCAGCCACTTGAATGCTGGGATAGCTGCCCATAATGCACTGCTGCAAATGACCCACGTGTGGTAACGCCATAGTGCCTGCAGCTGTAACTGTGGACAGGCTGGAGAGCTTTCTCTAGCGTGCTCTCCAATGGCTGGTTTAACCCAAAGCGCTGTACATAAGAACATAAGTGGGTCAGACCAAAGGTCCATCTTACCCAGTATCTGTCTACCAACAGTGGCCAATGCCAGATGCCCCAGAGGGAGTGAACCGAACAGGCAATGATCAAGTGATCTCTCTCCTGCCATCCATCTCCATCCTCTGACGAACAGAGGCTAGGGACACCATTCTTTACGCATCCTGGCTAATAGCCATTTATGGACTTAACCACCATGAATTTATCCAGTTTTCTTTTAAACACTGTTATAGTCCCAGCCTTCACAACCTCCTCAGGTAAGGAGTTCCACAAGTTGACTGTGCGCAGCGTGAAGAACTACTTCCTTTTAAACCTGCTGCCTATTAATTTCATTTGGTAACCCCTAGTTCTTGTATTATGGGAATAAGTAAATAACTTTTCCTTATCCACTTTCTCAACATCACTCATGATTTTATATACCTCTATCATATCCCCCCTTAGTCTCCTCTTTTCCAAGCTGAAGAGGCCTAGCCTCTTTAATCTTTCCTCCTATGGGACCCTCCCCAACCCCCTAATCATTTTAGTTGCCTTTTTCTGAACTTTTTCTAGTGCTAGTATATCTTTTTTGAGATGAGACCACATCTGTATGCAGTATTCGAGATGTGGGCATACCATGGATTTATATAAGGGCAATAATATATTCTCATCTTATTCTCTATCCCTTTTTTAATGATTCCTAACATCCTGTTTGCTTTTTTGACCACCTCTGCACACTGCATCTTCATCTTCAGAGAACTATCCACGATGACGCCAAGATTTTTTTCCTGATTCGTTGTAGCTAAATTAGCCCCCATCATATTGTATGTATAGTTGGGGTTATTTTTTCCAAAGTGCATTACTTTACATTTATCCACATTAAATTTCATTTGCCATTTTGTTGCCCAATCACTTAGTTTTGTGAGATCTTTTTGAAGTTCTTCACAATCTGCTTTGGTCTTAACTAACTATCTTGAGCAGTTTAGTATCATCTGCAAACTTTGCCACCTCACTGTTTACCCCTTTCTCCAGATCATTTATGAATAAATTGAATAGGATTGGTCCTAGGATTGACCCTTGGGGAACACCACTAGTTACCCCTCTCCATTCTGAGAATTTACCATTAATTCTTATCCTTTGTTCCCTGTCTTTTAACCAGTTCTCAATCCATGAAAGGACCTTCCCTTTTATCCCATGACAGCTTAATTTACGTAAGAGCCTTTGGTGAGGGACCTTGTCAGAGGCTTTCTGGAAATCTAAGTACACTATGTCCACTGGATCCCCCTTGTCCACATGTTTGTTGACCCCTTCAAAGAACTCTAATAGATTAGTAAGACACGATTTCCCTTTACAGAAACTACGTTGACTATTGCTCAACAGTTTGTTTTTCTATGTGTTTGACAATTTTATTTTTAACTATTGTTTTGACTAATTTGCCTGGTACTGATGTTAGACTTACCGGTCTGTAATTGTTGGGATCACCTCTACAGCCCTTTTTAAATATTGGCGTTACATTAGCTAACTTCCAGTCATTGGGTACCGAAGCCGATTTAAAGGACAGGTTACAAACCTTAGTTAATAGTTCCGCAACTTCACATTTGAGTTCTTTCAGAACTCTTGGGTGAATACCATCTGGTCCCGGTGACTTGTTAATGTTGAGTTTATCAATAATTCCAAAGCCTCTAAAAACTACATCTGCAAGTGTAGCCATGACCTTAGTCCTTTGTTACTTTCACCCGAGTGGCCCAAAAGTAGCTGGAGCATACCGGTGAATCCTGCACCAGATGGGGTAGGATCAAACCTTATCCAAACAGCATGTGTATCCAAGAAGTACATAGAAGATATTATAGATGTTGGTGAAGTCTTGTTGGGTGACCTGGGCAGGCTAGGCTATGCTAACTTTCAGGAGAGGCAGAGGGAAACCAAGGGATAACTTTAAACTTTTAGAACTTTATAAAGGAAAACACCAAAATTAGAACATTGCCAATGCCTTACTATTTATAATAAAACTATGTATCTCTAACTCATTAACCTTTGTGAACTTGTACATGCTGTGCAGTTAGTACCAAATGCATTTTTATTAACAAGAACAAAAGATTACAATATATACTGTGTCACTTCAGAGAAGAATCAACGTTTTCTCTCCTTGGCTGTAAGTCCATCTCCATTCTTGCTGTCCTGTTCTTTTCTTCTCTTCAGCTTGAAGTGTTCCTTAGATTTGATGTTCCTGTGGCTGTACCTCTTTGCACCGAGTTTATCCACAAACGGATGTTTCTTAACCTATGGGGCCTCACTTGTCCATTAGACACCTTTGAACTGTATTCCATCAATAGATGTTCAAAGAAGGGTCATTCTCCCTGTTCACGTACGCCAGGTCCTTTTTGGGTGGACTTCTCATTACTGCTTCTAGGATCTGTTTTGCATCTAACACAGCTGTTTGATCAATTCCCTTTTTCACCAGTTATATTTCCTTTCATTTTTTCCCCGTTGATACTCTCTCTGGGAAGTCTGCAGATTTTATTTCCCTCTACTTCCCTTCTCTAATAGCATCTGCTCACATAGCGAGTATTTTTTTTCCTGCTTGTCCTGACCTAAAACTTTTTTTTTTCCTTCTTTCCTCCTCACTTCCCAGTCTGCTACTTTTATTCTCCTGTTATCAACTGATCTCCTACCTGGCTTCCATTTCATCCCTAGCTCAGCATCTCTATTCTCCTTCTCTAACAGCTTTTTTCCAACTGCCCCTTTTGGTGGAATCAGAGCTCCCTCCCAAGCTTGAGTTGCCTTCTCCTTGGCTGTTTCCCCAGGATAGCATTCTGTGCTGCTGCAGGTATTAGGCCAGGGTGAGGGTTACTACACTTTCTCTCTATCTAGGTCAGGTTACATTTCTATGATATGGAAGCAGACAAGCCATAAGTGCCTGATTTAGACGGTAATGTAAAATGAACTAGTTATCATGATCTTTGAAAAGTGCTGAGGATGTAGTTATAATAGGGTTTAATTAGTTTCCATGACACACAGACCACGTTGTCACAAATAGACTACTTTTGAAAACACTTGTTTGCATTTAGTACCCAGCCACGATTGGTAACTGCGAAGCAAATGCTGTTTGTGCTCAAACTGCAAGTTTTACATGGGCAAACTTGTGGGATCAAGGGGTCAGAGACAACTCAGCTTAAGCCTGAGTGTGTCGGGTCGAGTGTGTTTTCAGACCCAACCCGAATGTGATACTTGTAGTTGGGTCCTGTCTGATTCAGGTCAGATTGCAAGGTTCAAGTCACTGGTACTTTAAAGAAAGCACGAGATTTTATGTAGCTGGGAAAGACCAGGTACCAAATCATAAATTGCAGCCCAGACCTCCCCATATACTTCCAGATCCTCAGTGAGAAGCCCGGACTAACTCAAGCGGAAAAGATGCTGTACTTGTCCCCACTACAGCTGATTATCTGTAATTATGCAACATGCTCCTCCAAGGGGCCACAGGTTTCCTCTTTCCTGGCACAAAGTCCTTTAGTAACCAAGAGAACACTCTGGATGTTAATCAGTCACCAGATTAACCATTTATTAACTAGATAATAAAGAAAATGTTTAGACATATAAAATGGGCAGATTATAATACTGAAAATATTACAGTGCCAATGTATACATGGAAAGATCTCCCCAAGTGTTCATTTCTAGTCACCCTAATAAAAGATTCAGTAGAAATAAACTGGGTTCAGAGACCAGCTGATGATTAACAGCCTGGAGAGGCTGCCTGAGACTGTTTACCTTAGAGTTTAGCTCTCTCACAAACTGATTGGAGAAGAAAAGGTAAAATCAGGTGTAATTACATTTTCCCACATTAAAAAATGAGTAATCCTGACATTGAAATCCAGCAAATTTAAAATTTACAGAGGAACTACTTTTAACCCAAACATAATTAACTCATATCCATCCTGAAGACCTATTTCTTCCACAACACTTACAAGAAACTAGATGACTAAGCCTTCTGCTTATTTTTTTTTTTAAATGTAAATGATGTGAGAAGGTATTGAATGGTGAAAAATAGGAAGGGAAACTTTATGTGATTAGCTTAAATATAGATTAGTAATTGCATGTTTATCTCCAACCCCATCACTTGGCTTGTTTAGCTTGATCTAGCTGTATCCTCAACCTTGGTCTGCCTATGTACACTTTTTTGTGTGTGACTGTACAGATAGACTCTTTCTGTGTTTGGGTGCTATCACAAAAAACGGTTACCTACCGCTCATAACTGTTAGTCTTTGAGATATGTTGCTCATGTCCATTCCAAGTAGGTGTGCGCACACCGCATGCGCAGTTGCTGGAAGACTTTTCCTCTAGCGGTACTGGTCGGCTCAGGCGCCTCCTGGAATCGCACCTTCATGGCACTGCATATAGGGCCCTGGTGACTCGCTGCCTCTCCAGTTCCTTCTTGCCAGATTACTCTGAGGGGAAGGCAGGTCTTGGAATGGACATGAGCAACACGTCTCAAAGAACAACAATTATGAGAGATGGGTAACCGTTTTTTTTAATTCAAGTGCTTGCTCATGTCGATTCCAAGTAGGTGACTTGCAAGCTTTACCTAGAAGGCGGGGTCAGAGTTCATGGAATCGCTGACTGAAGACCGCTCTGCTGAATGCTGCATTGTCCCTGGCATGCTGGGTAATGGCATAAAGCGAAGTGAAGGTGTGAACTGAGGACCATGTTGCCACTCTACAGATCTGGATTGGGACCTGGGTCAGGAAAGCCGCTGAGGAGGCCTGTGCTCTAGTATAATGTGCCATCAATGTGGGGTAGGTATCTTTGCCAAATTGTAGCCTGCTTGGATACAGGATGTGATCCAGGATGATATCCTTTCAGAGGACACCAGGAGGCCCTTCATCCTGTCCACCACTGTGACAAACAGCTGGTTTGATTTACGTCAAACATCCAAGAAGTGGAGTCTCTGCTCCTGGCTGTTAGCATGAGGCTTTAGGAAAAAAACGGAGAAAAATGTCTTGGTTGGTATGAAATTGTGAGACAACCTTAGGGAGAAAAGCTGGGTGTGGCCGAAGCTGCACAGTATCCTTGTAAAAAATAGGTCAGATGTGAGGGCCTTGAGCTTGGACACCCTTCTAGCTGAAATTATAGTGACCAGGAAAGCCACCTTCCAGGACAGATAGAGTAGTAAACATGTCGCTATGGGCTCGGATGGAGGTCCCACCAGCCTCGAAAGCACCAGATTAAGGTCCCAAACTGGGGTAGATTGCCAAACTTGTGGGTAAAACCTGTGTAGTCCTTTAAGAAAATGACACACCATCAGGTTAGCGAAGACCAAGTGGCCTGCCTCTCCTGGGTGGAACACTGAAATGGTGGCCAGGTGAACCTTTACTGATGAGAGCAACAAGCCCTGCTGCTTTAAATGTAGCAGGTATCCCAAGATAAAGGGTATTGATGATTGCATTGGAGAGGTACGACTCTGTGAACACTAGATCGAGAATCTCTTGCACTTGTTCAAGAAGGTGGACCTGGTGGATGTTTCCTATTGCCAAGGAGAACCCCCCTAACAGGACTGGAACATGTGAGTTCTGCTGGGATTAACCATGCAGCTTCCAAGACGTGAGGTGTAGAGATTTGAGATTGGGATACTGAAGCAACTGTGATGCTAGGTGATCAGGTCCGGAACTAAAGAGAGGATGATTGGAGTTCCAGGAACATGGTTTACTGGCTGGTGGGGTCAGGCTGGTGCTAGCAGTATCACTGCAGCTTTGTCCCTCCGGATCTTGAGAAGGACTTTGAACGAGCAGAATAGGTGGGAACACGTAGAAAAGGTGGGCCTTCTAGGGAGAAGGAAGGCATCTGCAAGTGAGCCATGACTGTGATTCAGGAAGGAACAGAACTGAAGGCACTTCCTTTTGCTCTTTGTGGCAAACAAGTCCATCTGGGGGAATTCTCCACCACTGGAAAATGTTGTTCACCACCTATGAGCGAATGGGCCACTTGTGATTGTGAACGGATCTGCTGAGATGGTCCGCCACCTCGTTTTGAGATCCGGGGAGGCAGGAAGCTTTCAGGAATATTGAGTGGGCTATACAGAAGTCTCAGAGCTTGAGAGCTTCCTCACATAGGGGAGAGGCGTGTGCTCAACCATGTCTGTTTTATATAAAACATAGCTGTTGTGTTGTATTGTCCGCCAGGACTGATACGCATTTTCCTTCCAAATGAGCTTGGAAGGTCTGACATGCCAGATGAACTGCTTTCAGTTCCCTGACATTGATGTGAAGAAACAGCTCCAGAGGCCCTGAGTTCTGTGCTCTCCCAGGTGTGCTCCCCACCCATTGTCAATGTGTCAGTCACCAAACACAGTGAGGGGTGCGGTTTGGAGAAGGGGACCTCTGCGCACACCACTTGCAGACTGAGCCACCACTGAAGAGTCTCGAGTACCTGCAGTGAGAATGTGACTACTTTGTCCAGACTGTGTCTGATGGGACACTGCTCTGATGCTAGCCAGGCCTTGAGAGGTCTGAGCCTTAGCCTTACATGTTGTACTATGTATGTGGTAGATGCCATGTGCCAGAGGAGCTTTAAGCAATTCCTTGCAGTAGTCGTGGGGTGCTGCCTGAAGCCTTGTATAATGTCATGCATAGCTTGAAAATGAGACTGTGGTAGGAAAGCTCTGGCTTGCCTCAAGTCTAACACCGCCCCTATGAACTCTGTTTTCTGAGTAGAGGATACAGTCAACTTTTGTACATTCACCGGGAGACCTAGTCTGTCGAATTTGGACCGTATCAAGTTGACATGTTTCACTTGCATCTTGGAATGGCCCTTGACCAACCAGCCATCAAGGTACAGGAATACCTGTACCTGTCTTTTCCTCAGGAAGGCAGCTTCAACTAAAATGGATTTGGTGAATACCCGAGGGGCCAATGACAGGCCAAAAGGGAGTACTGTAAATTGGTAGTGAGCATAGCCCACTACAAATCTTAGAAACCTCCTGTGGGACAGGACTATGGAAATGTGGAAGTATGCATCCTCCAAGTCGAGGGCACCATACCAATCCCCTGGATCCAGGGATGGCATGATGGCAGCCAAAGAGACCATATGAAACTTAAACTTCTTCATGAACCTGTTGAGATTGCGCAGGTCTAGGATGGGTCTGAGACCCCCTTTGGCTTTCAGTATGAGGAAGTACCGGGAGTAAAACATCCTGCCCCTTAGTTCCTGTGGAACCTCCTCTACTGCTCCTGCCAATAGGAGTACCACCTCTTATATTAGGAGCTGTTTGTGAGAGGGGTCCCTGAAGAGGAATGGGGAAGGGGGGGGAGGGGCTGAACTGAATTGGAGGGAATATAATGATCTGAGGTAATTTGGGACCACGCATGGTAGAAATGGAATAGACAGGCCAAGAAGGGTAATAATGGAGCCAGGATTTGGGTTGGTACGTTGCCCCTGGGTGCATCTTAAAAAGGCCTGCCTAGGGCCTGGGGGTTGTCCTGATGACCCTGACCCCTAGTTGGTAAGGGGTTGAGACTAGCGATGCCAATGATTTCTGCCCTTCTACTGAAATCCTGCCTACAATGCCATTGATACTGGTGTGGCAAAGGTTGGGGTTTTAAATGTTTGCATTGAGTGGCGGGTCTAGGCAGCTCCAAAGATTTTAAAGTAGTTGAAACTCTTTTAAACTATGCAGCTTTGAGTCACATTTGAAAAAAGCAAAGTTTGAGCCCTTGAACCAGAGGTCCTGAATTGTCTATTGAACCTCCCCCGGGAGGCCTGAGGCTTGAAGTCAGGAGCAACAATGCATAGTGATCACTGAAGACATGGTGCGGGTTGCTGAGTCCAGTAAGGCCTGCTGTGAGGCCCTCACCATCACCTTGCCCTCAATAACCAAGGCCAAGAACTCTGACTTGGAGTCTGTCAGCACAAACTCCTTAAACTTTGACATTGCTTCCCAGGATTTAAAGTTCTAGTGACTGAGGATCGCTTGCAGGTTTGCAATGCGAAGCTGGAGCCTGCCGGTGAAATACACCTTCCTCCTGAAGAAATCCAGCTTCTTCACATTCTTTGCCCAGGGAGTGGGACCCTGCTGCCCTTGCCTTCCCTGCTTGTTCACAGCTGCCATCACCAGCGAGTCCGGGGCGGGGAGCATAAACAGATATTCATACCATTTTGATGGCACAAAATATTTTCTTTTGACCCCCCTCCCCTTTTGCTGTGGGGGTCAGAGAGGCTGGCATCTGCCACAGGGTCTTAATGGTCGCCCGTATTGTTTTAATAAGAGAGAGTGCCACCGTGGTGGGGCCCATACGGGATAAGATGTCCACCATAGGGTCAGACACTTCAGTGACCTCCTCTAGCTGGATACCCAGATTCTGTGCCACCCTTCTGTGAAACCCCAGGTGTGCTCTATTATCAAGTGAGGCAGGCGCCGAAGATACTCCCACTACTGCCTAAATTGGGTGAGGATGATAAGGCAGCTCGGGCAGGTAAGGGCCTTCTTGTCTGTCTGGTTCCTTGATGCACACGAGTCATCAGTATCCACGCCTGTCTCAGTGTCGACTGTGGTGCTGACTGCAGCGTTGACTACGGTGCCCATCGTGGTGCCAGTGTTGACGCCGCGAGATAGCTCTCTGGCCCTGGACAGGGATCATCCATCTGAGGTGAGGAGAGGGATTGCCTTGAAAAGGACCCCTGGTATTGGTGGTATGCCCACAGGGTCCAAAAGTGCCACCATGCTGGCATCTGCCACTGCTGGCTATGGCACATGTGGAAAGGATTGTGACTTTTCCAACCTCTGGGGATGCTGCTGCACTCAGTGCTGGCTCCTCCTAGGTACATAGGACTCTGCCTCCAAGTCTGACACTGAGGAGTCCGAGAGCGGAGACTATGGTGGCACGGTGCCGGACAGTGCTGGAGTGAGGGCAAGCAGTGCCTGACCATCACCGGCTTGCCCTTGGATGGCACCAGTGGTCTTTGCAGTACTAGAGGCTTTGGGACCGATGACCTCTTGTGTTGGTCTGGAGAGTGCAGGCCAGTCAAAGCTATGAAGTCCCTGGCCACCTTAAAGGTCTCCACCATGCAAGGGAGATCCAAATCCTCCACTTGACCCTCTTCTACTGGCACCGGACTCAACAGACCCCACTGTAGGCCCAGAGTTAACAATGCTGCCTCCTGAACAGATGAGGCAGAGCGGCTCGGAACAGGTTGCACTCCACTAGCAGGCTTGCGCTCAGTCATTGGAGCAGGTGAGTGCCCTCTGTCCGTCTTTCTATGTTTCTTATGTGGCACCAGCAACTGTGAGCAATGCTGGGTTTCCACACATGAGGCAGTCTTCAGTGCCGGGGAGTGATGGTGTCTCTGACCCCCGAGTCCTTCCTAGGTGCCGCATCCCTGATCGAGGCTGGTGCGTTATGAACCGATGCCAGAGAACCTGGTGCTGGGTCCATGGGGCTTGAGTTTGACTGCGGCCGCAAGGCTGTCTCCATTAGCAACAGTTTCAGCCTGTGGTTCCTTTCCTTCTTAGTGTGGGGGTGTAATCCTCTGCAGATTCTGAACCTATCCATCTGATGAGATTCCCCCAAGCACTTTAAGCAGGACATGTGCACATTGCCCTTTGGCATTGACTTTTGGCAGATCCCACATGGCTTAAAGTTCTGGGACCAAGGCAGGCCCTGGCCCTGGGCAGGGGAAGGGAACGGGGAAGGAACCCCCGACTAACAAGGGGGTTCAAGCACTAAACTACAAACTATAAACTTCCTATTAAACTATATATAGGATACCAGTACACTAGAGATTATTCGAAAACAAGCGAAGAAGAGAGTGCTCCAATGACTCTCACTGGCGGTAGAGGAACTGGAGTGGAGGCAGGGTCCTAAATGTGGCGCCATGAAGGTGCGACTACAGGGGGTGCCTGAGCCAACCTGATAGGGAAAAGCCTTCTGGCGACACTGCACATCGTGTGCGCACACATACTCTGAATCGACATGAGCAAGCACTCAAAGAATACTAATAACTGTTATCTCCTGTGAAACTCATTGCACCAGGACATCATTGACAGGATTCAAAAAGGTGTAGACATTTTTTTGTGACTAAGGAGGATCCAGAGTTAAAAGAGAGAAGATAAACAGTGAAAGATGTATTAACCCTTATGCTCTAGGACATAAACCAGCCACTAACTGACAAGATTAGGAAAAAAAATTCCTTTAGGGGCAGGTTATTCCATAATTGCAATTATAGGGTTTCTTGCACCTTCTTGTGAGGTGTTTGGTGCTTTCCTTTGCTGGAGACAGGATAGTGGACTTCATAACCTCTGTATGATATGCAATAGCAATTTATGTCCCTATGATTTATAGGAACTGCTCTCTCTCTGCAATTTTTTTAAAACAATCTCATGAGCTTTCCTTCCTTCTCTGCAGCTTTCTGCTCCCCTTTTATAGGTGAACAGCTGATCTCTCTCAGGTGTGTCTAGCAGCATTGCTCTACTCCTTAAGGGGCAAGCCCCCTGTTACACCTATGTTAGTAATTTAAAAAAACAAAATCAAACAAAAACAAATCTTAAGTCTGAAATGTCTCGTGTATGCGATTAGCACTTTCTGAGATGCAGAATATAGACTGAAAAAGTCTGCAGAAATGCTTGTTGTCTTAGTAATTGTCACTTTTCACATCTAAATTTCTCGTACATAATGCAAACCCAGTTTTGTCCTCTGCAGCAGCAACATGTGTTTCTTGAGATTTAAATACTAAGCCCATCACCAATCATAAATGTCATGAAAAACATAGCTTTTGATAATGAGGTATGAAGCAGACAAGAAGGTAACAGGTCACCAACAGACATTGTCTACCCTTCCACTGTCCCCTCCTCTGTATCCTAGCAAGCTGTCTCTTCCCTTGCTCTACAATTCTTCTCGCCCTTGTAAGACTCCACCAACTAATTTTGAATTTATTCCTACCACCAGGGCTCTGGTACACCCTCTCTCCCCCTCCAGTTAAATTCTGGCTCCATAAACCAAGACAAATACATTATATTCACTTGTGACAAATACTTTCACTTCAGTAGTTTCCATACTACTAAAGGAAACCCTAACCATTTTGTTAAACACAGCTGTAAAAGATCCCAGTGTAATGTACAGCTGTGAAATATATTGCAAAACAAAACTTCTTTTCATATTAAAGGGGCATTGTGAGGTTATGAATTGTATGAAACAATTAACACAGTTCAGTAAAGTGACTAAAACAACTTAAAAATCTAATTTATTTTTCACTGGTCTATTTGCTTTTTGTATGTCACTTAGTTTCTTAGTAGATTAATAATGCAATAGCAAGAAGCTGTAGGATTTGGGACTTGAAGAAACTCAGCCCTAACCAATGATGACTGTTTGTTTGTTTTGGGTCACCTGTATGTCTTGGTCCAGTCCTCTGTAAAACTGAGAAGCTGACTTCCAACGGTGAAAGAATGCCTCTAAACAGAACACACATGTAGGCAGGGCACTTCCTCCAATTCATTTTTTATCTGCAGTTTCTAGTCCACAGCCATCTCTGGGCTGGAATGAGAATATCCTTTACAGTCTCCAGGGTGGCGTTGGGAGCCGTTTTAGAATGTGACAAACTCACGCATTAATAAATTGTATCTATAAGAAACATCACATCAAATCTCTAGAATTTCAGATACCTGGTATAAAAATTTGTGCAGTTTATCTGCACTGATAGCCTCTCCCCCCAGACACTCCAGGTGTGTGAAATAAAATAGATTCCAGTTTAGTTTCCTAACACTTTTTACTATGAGCTCCAAAAATAAAGCCTTAGGCTTCAAGAGGTTTAATTAGCTCTTCAGTACGCAGCTTTGCCAGGGCATTTGTCTGTTACATTTTAGCAGATCACTGCACTGTAGGAAAGATTTCTCTTGGAAAGATGAACCTTCCATCCCCTACTTCCCCCTCATCTTTTTTCAACTCTACACTTAAAGCCTTGAGAGAACAAAAGGGAGATTGGGAACGGGCTTCCCAATGGATAAAGGCAGCCTAGAATAAGCACTTTCTAAGTGAGTTTTTCCTCACCCTTTCCAATGTGCTAATCTGGCTAGTTCTCTCCTCTCTTGTCTAGTGCGGGAGAAAATTCTGACCAGTTTACTTCTACCAAAACTGATTGCTGGTCCAATGACAAGAACTGTTTGTGGGGCATAAGATGTACTCATCAACATTTGCAACCAGCATTAACAGATTCCTTATGATTGAAATTCTAAGACCCAAGCATTTTCTGAGATTTAAAAAGTAATAGGAAGTGTCTTATTCCCTACTACAGGAGGAAAAAAGAAAATGAGTGACATCCATTTCATGAAAGTGAGGAGTGGCCTCGCATTTAGAACCTGGGAAAACCAATTTGTATGAAATTTAGTTGTGGTCCTTAAGCTTCCCATTAGATTCCTTCCTATTATTTCCTCAAATTCCCATCAAATTCATAGTGCTGTAGAAATTGAACCTTTCCTGCTTCTCTTTCTGAGGAACATATTGACCTTGAAGAGGGTGAGGAAGATGTTGAAGAGGGGGGGAATGTTTGTAGTTAATAGAATTTTTTTTTCACACTTGATGTAGAGAGGGATGGAAATGTTACAGGCTAGGCTAAAATTCTCCAAACCACCACCTCTTCCATGCTGATCCTTGCCTAAGAGATACCTCCACTGGGCACATGCTTATGTCAGGCTTTCCCTAACCCTGACCCTGCATCGCTGAAGTCAATGGGTGCTTTCACAGAATTTAAAATCAGAAAGGATCATTATAAACATCACTTCTGACCTCCTATGTAACACAAGCCAGAGAATTTCACTGAGTGCGTCTTGCAGTGGAAGAAATTATTTTTCTAATGATTTCTGTGAGCCCAGGATCAGACCCCAAATGTCTAAATCCTGTTTAAGGGGTATGAAGGAAACATGCCTTTGACATTAAAAGCCAGTGTGTGTGTTTTGTGTTTATAAAACGGTCTTATTTCTTTTGAGGGTCATATGGTCTGGAAGTCATAGAATCATAGGACTGGAAGGGATAATGCCATTTCAGATGGTTCAGCCCTTGAAAGGTCATCTAGTCCAGTCCCCTGCACTCATGGCAGGACTAAGTATTATCTAGACAGCCCCTGACAGGTGTTTGTCTAACCTGCTCTTAAAAATCTCCATGATGGAGATTCCACAGCCTCCTTACGCAATTTATTCCAGTGCTTAACCACCCTGATAGTTAAGAAGCTTTTCCTAATATCCAACCAAAACCTCCCTTGCTGCAATTTAAGCCCATTGCTGCTTCTCCTATCCTCAGAGGTTAAGAAGAACGATCTCTCTCTTTCCTCCTTGTAACAATCTTTTATGTGCTTGAAAACTGTTATGTCCCCGTGGCCTTCTCTTTTCCAGACTAAACAAACTCAATTTTTTCAATCTTCTTTCACAGATCATGTTTTCTAGACCTTTAATCACTTTTGTTGTTCTTCTCTGGACTTTCTCCAATTTGTCCACATCTTTCCTGAAATGTGGCACCCAGAACTGGACAATATACTCCAGTTGAGGCCTAATCAGCATGGAGTAGAGTGGAAGAACTATTTCTTGAGTCTTGCTTACAACACTCCTGCTAATAAATCCCAGAATGATGTTCGCTTTTTCCGCAACGGCGTTACACTGTCAAGTCACATTTAGCTTATGGTCCACTATGACCTCGAGATCCCTTTCTGCAGTACTCCTTGCTAGGCAGTCATTTCCCAATTTGTATGTGTGTAACTGATTGTTCCTTCCTAAGTGGAGTACTTTGCATTTGTCTTTATTTAATTTCATCCTACTTACTTCAGACCATTTCTCCAGTTTGTCCAGATCATTTTGAATTTTAATCCTAACCGCCAAAGCACTTGCAACCCCTCCCAGCTTGGTATCATCCACAAACTTTATAAGTGTACTCTCTGTGCCATTATCTAAATCATTGATGAAGATATTGAAAAGAACCGTACCCAGAACTGATCCCTGTGGGCACCTATTCATTATGTCCTACCAGCATGACTGTGAACCACTGATAACTACTCTCTGGGAATGGCTTTCCAACCAATTATGCACCCACCTAATAGTAGCTCCATCTAGGTTGCATTTCCCTAGTTGTTTGTTGTTCCCTAGGTTGTGGGAGACAGTATCAAAGGCTTTACTAAAGTCAAGATATACCACGTCTACCGCTTTCTCCCCACCCCCCCCCCGACAATCCGCAAGGCTTGTTACCCTGCCAAAGTCATGGGCTTGTCTCTACTTCTGGGCACAGACAGATCTTAACAGGGGACTACAGAATTTTATCTGTTTATCTAAAGCTCTGATTGTAAGAAAAAAAGGGAACCTCACATAAATAAATTTGGAAGGATTTTCCTTTTTCTTTGCCACACATTTTGATCCTGTCACATCTGCTTTATAAATAACTGTAGTTTATGCAACTATAAAGTGCAGTGTCCAGCTATGTTACTGTTTAATCACAAAGCACAGTTTATGTGCTTGAAGTGAGAAGTTCTAGTTTACTGTGTACCTCGAATCTACTCTTAACAATACATGATATTGTTAACAATCTGACAGATTCACAACCAAATGCATTTGTTAAACAATTTTTTTACATTAAGGTATTTAATTAGTGAAACAATCATTATCAATGTAACAAGCTGAAATATAGCAACTTGATACAAGACTGAGGTAACAAAATACTTTGCCAAAAACCTAAAGACTCCCACACAAGGGTTAAAAGTTCAGTGGTTATTATGGGTGAGACAATTCACAAAAGTTATAGAAAGTCTGTACACAAATGGCATGCAGTGGGCTGCTGAAAAATACGGCCAAAAAATAGTGCAACAGTGTTCACAAGAAAAAAACTAATATAGAAATTGGTTTACATTGTGATGCGACAAATGGATTGTATATTGAAGACTTCTCTCAATGCCTTAATTGAGTGCTAATTGGACAAACATGCATTTTGGCACTAAATTACTTTAAAATTACACATACAAATTAATAATAAATATTGCCTGAAATATCTAATATCTTCAAGTCTGAAATTAGTCATCCTGGAAAACAGACTAAAAAGGCCTGTTTTTACTAAACAGCTAAAGTCTTACTGTGTGACTGATAAAACTTTACAAGGTTTATGATATCCTTTCATAGAGGTGATATTTTAATCAGTACCAATATGCAATGTCTATTTCAACAGGATCTTTTAAATCACATTAAAGGTGTCAGATACTGAGACCCCCAAAATCAGTAATTATTAGAATTCATACTTTTTGTATTAAATTTATTTAAAAATGGATTAAGCTGATGCCATCCCTCTATTGTTCTATCATTCACATTCATTTTATGTTCTCAAATACTACACAGCAATACCACAATTATTGTGATATGCTGCAAGAATTTTAAGATATTGCACAAGGCAAAACTACACAGTTGTCATGTTCAGCTCTGTTTTACATAATATTATCTACCCTGCAACTGATGATCAGCTCAGGCATTCATTTTACCAATTCTTTAAAAACTTTTAAAATGCAAATTACTGAAGGTCTCGAGCAGCATTGTTTTGAGGGTTTTGTTCTCTCCATCCCCACACACAATTTCCATCCATGGCACTATGAGAGACTCCTGGATAAGAGTCACTATTGTGTGTGTGTTCTCTCATTCATGCCACAAATAGTTCAGAGCATATCCTGGTTTCACATTTGAATTCCTATCTTTGAAGGGGTTTGTTATTCAGGTGAAGGGACCTGGAGATGTTTGGAACTTCTGTGCCATAGAATCATAGCAGATTAGGGTTGGAAGAGACCTCAGGAGGTCATTTAGTACAACCCCCTGCTCAAAGCAGGACCAACCCCAGCTAAACCATCCCAGCCAGGGATTTGTAAACCTCTGAGGATGGAGATTGCCCCACCTCGCTAGGTAACCCATTCCAGTGCTTCACCACAATCCTAGTGAAATAGTTTTTCATAATATCCAACCTAGACCTCTCCCACTGCAACTTGAGACCACTGCTTCTTGTTCTGTCATCTGCCACTATTGAGAACAGCTGAGCTCCATCCTCTTTGGAACCCCCCTTCAGGTAGTTGAAGGCTGCTGTTAAATCCCCCCCCCCCCTTCACTGCCAACTTCTAAAGGGCTTTTCTTGAGAAAGATGATGTTTTCTAACGATGAAAAACCTCCCTGCTCTGAATGGAATAACACCTAAAATGTTCAACAAGGCTTTGAATTCTAGAAGCCCTCAAGATCTAAACAGGTTCCAGCTTTTGCCAATACTAGCCTATCAGTTAACTATGAGTGTCACCTTGATCCACAGTCTCAGTAGCCACAACATCCATTACTTTGAATTACAAGTACAGTGGAAAAAAATGAAGTGACAATTAGCTGTTTCTCCCCTTTCGCATTACATCTAAAAATGGCTTTAGACATCTCCTTAGCCTCCTAATATGGATGTCAGGTCAATGACTGTTACAATTTTAAGTCAATTTTATATTTAACAATGACCAAATTGTTCTCTTATTAATGGGGTAACTGAGCATTTGCAGAATGTTTTGCTGCAAGGATTTCAGTAGGATTTGTGGAACAGGATCCCTGCACAGGGGAATCACCCACATTCCAATAGAGCAGAACAAGATAGATATAGTTGTTATGGTCTCACTTGGGCATGATTAGTGTATAAAAGCACTATGTAAGTACATTTCAAAGCTTTTGCAGAACCACTGAAAATTAGCTGTGTTAAAAATTCTGTTCTGGCAAATAAGCATTTTAAACTTCGATGCTTGAGGCCACAATTCACCTGTACCTATAATGTCCTCATCCTCCTAAACAGTCATTTGGTTGGCAGTCTGGAAAATACAAGTACACTGTTAATTGTTGGCAATGCATTTATTAGTACCTCCTCATTTTTTAAATTATGTCACAAGCCCCTTTATAAATCTTTGCCGGCCAATGTCCATGATGGCAAAATGTATACTTATTTAAGAGAACAGTTTGGTTTTTTGATCTGTCACCTTCCAAATGTATTGTACCAGGTGGGCCACTTTACATTCTTACCAGTAGTCCTGGAAGTTCCATTAGGACTTTATGATTATTAGGACTTTATGATCCATTAGGCAAAGTGAGAATTCAGGATGCTTGAATACATGTCATGTATGTGGAGGAAATGTTGTCTTTAAATACAATTGAAAAAGCAACAGTATTGTATGTGGCATTGCATTCTAGCTCTGGCTTAAATACAGAAATCCAAAGACATTTTAGATACAGGCACCACTCCAGGGCTCCTGATTAACAGCGGCTCTATTTTATAAGAATTCTGCATAAGGGGATAGCAAGTTAGATCTTCAGCCTTTACTCTTAGCATTTGAGGGTTTCGGTCAGACATATATCATTACAATAATGTCGTTTCAGATGGTTCAACCCTCTGGATGCTGCAGATAGATTAGATATGTCTACAGACACACACTACACATACATGCACCTATGAATTAATTTGAATGGCAGTCCAGAGAATACCTGCATCCTCAGAAATAGTCTAAATGTATAACTCACCTCTCACCACAACCATCCATGCATCTCTCTGTCTGGGAGAATAATTCAGATGATTTCATTTTCAAATAGTTGAGCAACAGTAACATGCTTATGACAGAATTTCACCAGCATCATCATCTTTAAAAATCCTCTGTGTCAGATCTAACTATTGAAAATTCCATTCTTGGATATACACAATGCTGTTATCAAGTCACTACTTCAACTAATTTTTGGATTGTTAAAAAAGCAAAAAGATGTGTTTTGGCCATTCCACTGTCCCACTGAAGATCTCTTGAACCACTAATGAAGCCTGATGTCAAATCTGTGTGATTTCTGATACGTGCTCTGTCTCTTCCTACAGGAATCAGTAGGAACTATTTTTCTTGTCACATACCAATTCTCAGGATTGTGACACAGACAGTTAAAAATCATTTTTATAGTCAACAGAAATCCAGCATTACAAGTAAGGTATTTTTGTAAGATAAACTTAAAAAAAAAAAAAAAATCTGCCGCAAAATCAAGATTATGTGAGATCAGCAGAATATCCCAGTGACTGGGCACTTGTTTAGATGTAGGACTCTGTTCATCCAAAATTATTTCTGGTCTTTCATGGTCTGCAAGCCTGTGGTGGAATCACAGGACTCTCCCATCTAGCTCACCATTTTGCCCCATTCTTGGGGAGCTGCAGAGTGAGGGTTTTAGATGCATTGGTCATGGCATTAGAAAGCCTACTTGAAAGTGAGGTGGGAGCTTCATGCAATGATTCATCCTTGATGGATGAAAGCCTGAACACTGACTAGCAGAGGGATGTGACTAAAATGTGAAGAATTCTGAAATCAAGGTGAGAATAGCAGAAAACTCTGATCAGCAGGTAGTGCTATGGTACGCCTGGGAAAAGAGAGCCAGGAGGTTTCTCCTGGCAGAGAAGGGTCTCTTACATTCGGTTCATTTTCTCTTTCCAGGATACTGGCTTGATGGCTCTTGATATGCCAGTCAGTCCTGCCTAGATCTCATCTCCGTCATGATTTCATGACAGAAGTACTAGTGGCATTATTCTGTCTACCAGGTGATGTGTGTGCACATGCAGGTGCTGAGTGGGATTGGGTCATCCACATGAGAGTGGAACAATGAGTGGAAAGTTGAGCCATTCTGAGGAGTCAGGAGGTGGCTGGGAAGATCCAAATACCTCCACAGAGCTAGGGATTTTAGATTAATAGCACCCATAGTGAAGGGGGGGCGCAATTTATCCTTAGGAGTAATCCAAGACAAGCTGTAACACAAAGTGAATTTAAATAGGAATAGACCCTTCACTTGTCCTTTAAATTATATTTAAAAGTAGTACATTCAAATGAAAGAAATACTAAATTAAACTATTTATCTTGTGCCAAAATACACATTTCCCAAATAGCTCAAATGTGAACTGCAGAATTGTCCAGAGATTTAATTTGATACAAAATCTGAGGCAACCACATTGCCAAGCAACTCAGTGCACTTAGGTTATAAAAATGTTGTTCCACAATTTTCTATTCTAATTGACACTTTGCAGCAAGTTAACACTGTCAATTATTTTGTGCATTAGAAAGAACTGAAAACCCAACGTGGGCTAAATTTTCTTCAGTCACATAAAGCAGCTTAACAATAAAAAGAACAGTTTAAAAAAGAAGAGGCAGAAGATGTGATGCACAGTTTGTGGTCAAACATTAGTCCAGGGCAGTTTGTGACCACAAAGTTAAAGTCAAGGTTTCCAGGATCCTGCATCAGTCAGCACTCACCTTCAGTCTGTCTAAATTGTCTACTTATGTTCAGTGCATGAGACTATATCTGGTCCTAAGGACAACATTCACTTTCTGCTTTTAAAAGCTGTGTCAAAATCACTTTCAAGTGAGATAGAAAAGTGCTGAAGTAATGTCGTCTGGGGCAGCTGGCTCACATTAGGAAGCTCCTTCTCTTAAGGGAAAGATATTCCCATCCTACTGTTTGGCATTTGAAGTCACACTACATACTGATGCAAGTTATTCAAATGACATAAGGTTAGCAGGTACCTGGAAGAGAATGTAAATTAGTCAGCAATGTAAAGTTTCTGTGGAAAGGGGAAACTGAAGTGTCAACCCACAGTATTATTATTTCCATTTATTGCAAAGTGCCAACAATGAAATCAGTCCATTAAACAGGCTCTGCGTGAGGCTGACTCTGCAAGCTAGTAGCAGGACATTGTACCATAACTTTGGAGAGGAAAAACATGACACAGTAAGGGGGCACTGAGACTTATGGCTAGAGTTGCACAAATTCACCATTACTAGATTTTTTGTGAGTATCCTAGAATTTGAAATCTTGCCTTTCACACCTGTTGCAAAACTTTGGTCAATATGCAAAAAGGGTTGCTATAAATATGCCCGGATGAGCTTGTTTGTGTATTCTTGACTTGCCCATACAGGCTAGAAAGCAGCATCCTCTATGTAGGGGTTTCCTGGAATGTAAGGGAGAAACTGGTTGGAAAAGACATCTTCATTGCCTTACCTGAGGCCTGTTGCTTTTGCATGCATCATCCAAATGCTTGTGCCACAATATTGCATGAAACCTTGACCCAGTCTGAAACTTGTAAATATTGCCTACAAAATTAAAAAAACATCAGGATCCCTCAGGTTTTGACAGACAGACACACTTGGCTTTGCTACATTCTAATCTTTTAGTCCAGAAGTCAAGAGTGTAACGTAAATGGGAAAATTAATTTGGTCTTCAAAAACCCAAACTGCTCCTACCACACACAGCAGTCCCTGGCAGGGAGGATAGGCTATGAGGAATATGTGCCCAGCACCCCCCAGGTAAGAGGTGGACGATAGTGTGCATATTCAATAGACCTGAGCACACAGCAGTAAAAATAAACTGTCATAGAACCAAAAAGACAGTAAGACCAATCTGGGCATCCACTCCAACCTCCTTCATTTTATACTTTGCTTCATTCCAGCTAGCATTTATATACCTCACCCCGAATCATTTTAATGGATGCACTATTATTTGCAAATTTAGCTTTTTCAGCATCCGCTTGTTGGTCTCTTTCATTCCTCAGATTAGCATTGTCCTTCCCTGAATTTTCTCTTGAAGTCAGACTTACATTTCATTCATTGTATTCTACAGGAGAGAGTTGCAGCAAGTGCAGCTCATGTTCATCACTGCCTCTCATTGAAATAAAGAAAGACGTGAAATGTTAGGTGAACGGGGGGAGGGATAGCTCAGTGGTTTGAGCATTGGCCTGCTAAACCCAGGGTTGGGAGCTCAATCCTTGAGGGGGCCACTTAGGGATCTGGGGCAAAATCAGTATTTGGTCCTGCTAGTGAAGGCAGGGGGCTGGACTCAATGACCTTTCAAGGTCCCTTCCAGTTCTAGGAGATAGGTATATCTCCAATTATTATTATTATTTAACTTCAAAGTTTTCTGTAGAGACCCTCATGATGCACATTGATGCTAGGACCCTTTTGAACATTTGAAGTGTCTGCTGAGTGATAATGGTTAAAAATTTAAGTAAATGGTTTTATAAATACTTTGTTTGGAGAAGCCTCATAAATCAGCACTTACAGTGAAGCTGACTATCTAGGGATTACAGAAGTCATATTTGAAGGACATAGTGACTTTGAGAGAGCCATTTGGAACAAAAAAAACCCAATAGGGTACAACTACACTGGAATAAAAGATATGCAGCATGTCCCGGGCTGGCCCAGGTCAGCTGACATGGCCTCTAGCTGCAAGGCTAAAACTTGCTGTGTAGATGTTCAGAATTAGGCTGGACCCTGGACTCTGGGACTCTCAAAGGCTGAGCCCCAATGTCTACACTGTAATTCAACAGCACCGTAGCCACGGGTGGTGAGTGGAGCCCCCTTTCGGGGAGGCTAGCCCTAGCCCTGCCCCTTCCACACCCACCCCCATGGCTGGAGCCCCGAGACCATCCCCCCTCAGCCAGAGGATCCCCAAGACCACCACCCCCTGTGGTGGAAGGAGCCCTGAGACACTCCCACCCAGAGGAGCCCCCAACTCCCTCCTCAGCTGGAGGAATCCTGAGCCAGCTGAAGCCCCGAGACCCTCCCTACACTGGTGGTTGGAGCTCCTAGACCCCCCCCCCCTCCCCAGCTGGAGGATCCCCAAGTCGGCCAAAGCCCTGATCCACTCCCCCCACCTGCCTGGAGGAGCACCAGCTTGCTGAAGTCTTGAGCTCAGCTGGAGCCACACCACATCTCCCCTCCCCAGACCCCAAGGCACCAGGAGAAAAGCATGCGTCTCTCTTCTCTGGAAGAAGCTTTTGCTATGCTCCATGCAGGTTCCTGGGAGACTGAGGAGGCAGTAGCACATACTGCCTCCTCAGCTGCTGTGGAACCTGCAGGGGCATAATAAATCAAAAACTTCCCCCCAAAACCCTGCACTCAGGGGTCTGGTGCTGCCCATGCCCATAACCCATGCCCTGCAAGCCTGAGTCAGCAGACATGGGCCAGCTGCAGGTGCTTAACTGTAGCGTAGACATACCTATAACGAATAGGGAATGCAAGTGACCTCACACTAATACCAAGAGTTCCTGCAAAACTCACAGAATGTACCCTCCCCCAATCATTTGGCAAAATGTACTGAGGCCTTCTGCAGGACCCCACAAACATCAGCTTTTTGCAGATGCATGCATCTCCCACTGTACCCTATTTTGAAAATCTGGTTCCTTAACTTTCTGAACATGTGATATTGTAAATAATGTAAGCTTAGCATATTAAATGCTGTTACCCCATTCCCCGAGTATAATGTAGCATCTACCTTTGTCAGGGTTATTTAGCTGAAAAATATCAGGATGTTCAGGATCATCAGGCAGTGCCACCATCCAACCCACAACAGAGACTTTTTTACCAGCAGTAGATTTATACTAGAAGAGGCAGACAGATCAGTTACAATTAACAGTAGCATGATTATACACTGGGTTGACTTCTAACAATGAAAACAGAGCAGACAAATGTGCTAGCTGGGAGTGACCATATTCACTTTTCAAATGCACATTGCCAGTCCTGCTCATGAAGATGATACGTCTAAAGAATGGTTTGTTTTCTAGAACAATTTAATATACTTTGCTTACATGTTTTCTTTCTGTGCCTCTTAATGACTTTGCTCCAAAGTAGAGAAGAGTTGATCCTGAAAGTGTAACCCAATATCTAGTCCATGAGGAGAGCTGAATCAGAGAGAAGAAAATTGGTAAAAATGTCAGTGTATTAATTTCAGATACTCTGAAAATGAATTAACAATTAAGTATTAGAATTAGCTGTTTAAAGTGAGGAAGCTAATAGGAGGTGGGAGCTGGGGCCAGAATCTCAGCTGCTGTAGATCAGTATAGCTCCCTAGGATCTGACTGCTGTCTATGAGAATGCAAAATACATCAAAGAAAATCCACATTATCCTAATGTCTCCTCTAGAAATCTCAGGGCTGTTCATTTCAGTGCAGAGCATTGTACTGCCCTCTGCTAGGCATATCTTATACCTGCTTCTGATATTTGGTCAGCATAATTGATAAGTAATTTTTCAGAATTTTTGGCTAATCAGAAAGTCGGAAAAAATTGTTTCAGGTTGAAAGAAATGTTTTGGTTTGATTTTAAGCATTTTTATCTGTTTTTTTTTTTAAATAAAAACAAAGGAAATGAAGACCTAGATTCACAAGGAAACCCAGGCACCATTCACAAAATTGAGGAGGAAGTTGTGGTCTTACTCATTCTCTCCTGTTGAAAGTGTTCCACTTTGTACAAATAATTAAATATTAATTGGTGCAAAGACTGGAACCTGGGTGACACCCCCCATTCCCCAATGAGTGCCCTAATCACTATGCAATAGAGTTGCTCTCACTCATTGTATTTATACAAAGTGGAACAGATTCAACAAAAGAGACTGATATCAGAGCCCACCCCAGAAATAGCCAATAGGCTGGTCCTGCTCTGGATCAGGGACTTGAACCCTGGTCTCCCATATCCGAGGTGAGTTCCCTAATTACTGGGCAACTAGTATAAGGGATCCACCCCCAAACCCTCCTCTTTCTTCTCCACCACCCTTTTATGAATCTAGGCAAAAAAATCAAAACATCTTGTTCTGGAAATGCTGAAATAAATCATTTGGACATTTTCAATTTTTTTCTTCTATTCAAAAAATGTGGTGAAATTGACACAAAGTCACAATGTTTTTTGGTTGATCTGAATCTACTTTTTTTGGTTAAATTAAGTTTCAGCCACATAGTTTTGCGCAGCTCTAATTACAAGGTTATTTCAACAGTTCTTCAAATCTCTTAAGATTAAACCATGAAGCTCCAAAAAAAAAAAATTGTAAGAGGATCAGAGGTAAACCATGGGACTTCCATTGCATCATTTTCTCCCGTCCAATGAGGGCCTGAGACTGAGGCTGGTGGAATCGTGTGAATCTATGGCATAATGCTTGTGCAGAGAGCTGGTCCTCTGCAATACTACCTGAGCCTCCTGAAGAACCCTTCAGTCTTTGTGTCCTGCTTGCAACAGGACACACAGTCCTCCCACTGATGTAAGGGGGATCTGAATGTGAGGAGAGGGACCCCACAGAAATGGATGCTGACAGGCCTTTACAGATGCTGATATTACATAGAGTTCCTCTTCTCATCCCACCTCTGTGGATTCTGGGAGAGAAGGAAACATTTTGTGTCTTATGTTTTAATAGAAAGTGATTTTGTAGCAAAACATTGTTCTGTTTCCTGGAACAGAATTAACTGCCCTGCCCTGTTTGGCATTGTACTGCAATCTGAAGCTAACAATGCAAACAATAATAGCCATTATCAAATTAAGATCACAATAAAGGTCCAACTTACTGTAGGCTTTCTGCCTTCCTTTAGTAACGTCTTCCTTCTTAAAGGCCCTTCCATGGTAATGACTCCTGTTGAACTCCCTAATGTGCAGCTCCAGGCCCCTGTTGGGCTGAAGCGACAAACACTATCACATTTAGGTGCACAGATAAACAGGAACAAATAATGCTCTTAATAAAATTTATCCTTTATACAAGTTTTCTGTGTCGTGGTTGCTATTGCATATATAGAATCATCAAACTTGGCTCTGTAGCATGTGTGTTTCAGATACCTAAACAAAATAACCAGGTTATCTGAAAAATTCTAGTAGATTTCAGAAAACAGGAGAAATCTAGTGCTACATGTAATACTGAGTTATGTTTGATTTACATAAGTGGTAAGCCTAGAAATAATGACTTTTCATCCAGAAAATAGGACCCATGGTAGTTCTCTTACTGTGCATAGTTTCTAATTACACACATATGCAACCTGCATATTTTTATATGACAGAAAGTGAAGAATACATTATCTAGTTGAAACTACAGGAGGAATAGCTGATGGAAATAATGTATTTTCATAAATCAGAATTAAATCAGGTCACCGGGACCTGCCCTCACTCTTGCAGAATGTACCAGGGCATCTTTAAGAACCCAAATAGCTAGTGCCTCTGTTTTGATGTGGCCAATATATTTTTTCTTAAAAGTATTTTACCATAGCTGTAAAGCAGCAATGGTATCTGTGAACATTTGAAATAGATTAGTGACATGTTTGAAACTCTTTGAATTAAAAAAGCCAAACTGTATAGGAATAAGCATGTTTAAAATCTTTCTTCAGATGATTTGTCACTGGAAATTCTGACCACGCTACATGTACAGTTCTACTGTGTGTAACTATTAAGCAAAATGAAAAAGCAGTGACCACTAAGATACACACTGCTGCCTTCTCCACATTGCAATCAATTGCCATTTATAATTAATGTTTGAATATGCTTATCACTTATTATTATGTAATGTGTTGACAGAGTTCTTGGTGCTTCAAAAAACAATGAAAGACACTGTTACTCCAAAGATTACAGCCTATGATGGATTTGTATGTAGATTACACACAATTTATATATCTGCAGTCCATACCCAGATTTGCCAGTAACAACTACAAGATGATTTTTAACCTGAGATAGAAGATTTTGCTTCGTGATATCCCCAAAACAGGCAAATCATATGAATTTTCTTATCTATTTAAAAAAAGTTTTATTGTGTCATTATTAATATAAATAAACTTTCCAAACAAGCATTAACAACTCCTATTCATAACCTGTATTTGCTACCTTTAAAAGTTCCATCTGTGTTTAGTAACTTCTTCTTATTCATGTATTTAATTGTTCAGATTCCAGAAATGGTCATACATAATATAAAATCTACTTGAGCCTGACATAAGGCTGTCCATCGTTTTTGTAATTGAAAGGATTTCCCATAATTTATTTCTCTTTGCCACTAATGATGGGGTATTTATCTTTTTCCAAAAATGAGCTATTACGCAGCTGGATGCTAGCAGTAATTGTGTTATCAAGGAGCCCTACTCAAAGTTAGTAACGTCTTTTAAAATGTTACCTAATAGACTCACTATGGGTTTTGTGGGTGGCCTCACTTTAGTTACCTTGAAAATTCTATTTGTTCTTTTCTCCAGAAATACTATTATCTTAGGGCATTCATAGCATATATGCAGAAGGGTCCTTATTTCTCTCCATCCTCTCCATTATTTATATATTTATATTACTTCACTTAAATGGTATGAGGTACCACCGATAACATATTTTGTAGTAATCTTCCTTAATGGTTACCCAAATAGATAAGACTTGAAATTAGATGATGGTTTCTAACCATTAGAGGAGTGAAATTCTGGAACAGCCTTCCAAGGGGAGTAGTGGGGGCAAAAGACATATCTGGCTTTAAGATTAAGCTTGATAAGTTTATGGAGGGGATAGTATGATGGGATAGCCTAATTCTGGCAATTAATTTGGCAACTGATCTTTGATTATCAGCAGTACGTATGCCCAGTGGTCTGTGATGGGATGGGATCTGAGTTACTACAGAGAATTCTTCCCTGGGTGCTGGCTGGTGAGTCTTGCCTACATGCTCAGGATTTAACTGACTGCAATATTTGGGGTCAGGAAGGAATTTTCCTCCAGGACAGATTGGCAGAGGCCCTGGAGGTTCTTTGCCTTCCTCTGCAGCATGGGGCACGGGTCACTTGCTGGAGGATTCCCTGCACCTTGAGGTCTTTAAGCCACGATTTGAGGACTTCAGTAACTCAGACATAGGTCAGGGGTTTGTTACAGGAGTGGACGGTTGAGGTTCTGTGGCCTGCGTTGTGCAGGAGGTCAGACTAGATGATCAAAATAGTCCCTTCTGACCTTAAGGTCTATGAGATTTTGGCCTTCCTCCATATATTTTCCCATTGCCCCAAAGCGACATCTGGTTTTAGATTATTTTCCTATTTATCTTTTAGATCCATCAGTAAATTATTATATCATTAAAAAAATCAAGCCCTTTGAGGTGGCTTTTACCATAGTTAATATTTCTAGCCTTGTTAATGGTCACCTGCAACTTGGGCTTCCTACATAGGATTTCATATAATGCTTTAGTGGCAAATAAACCAACATCAGTATGTTAATAATCCCCATTAGTTCTTTGATGGTATTAATTTCCATAACTTTATCATTACAGAATAACTGGCTGTTACCTGTATACCCTTTTTCCTTCTATACATTATATGTGTTGGATTAGATAACCTTAGTTGAAATTCTGGATAATTTCTGAGAGATGGAAGTGGAAGGAAAAGGGGTTCACTCTTATCTTTATCAAATTACATCCATGGAGTGTCATTTTGACACCTGGATTGGTTCCATTTTGTATTGGTCTAAATCCATTAGGTAAAATAAAAATAATCAACACACTAATAAATTTATAATTAAAATCTTGTTCAATTTCCACACACAATTAGTGACTACCTATGAAAAGTTTGGTTTAAGTGACTTGCCCAGCATCTCATAGGAACTCTGTGGCAGAGGCAGGGATACAGTCCAGTTCTCCAGGGCAATGTTCACCTGCCTTAACCATGAGACAATCTTTTTTCCTGCAAATCCTGCCTCATTCACTACACCTTCCAACTGCTGCAACAAATGAGGGAGGAGGCCTATATACAAAAGTCTCCTTTACTATACAATCCTGATTCACCCCAGAGCAGGTCCTGAACAAGGCAGGGTTCCTGTGGAGAAAATACCATGTTATCATGTCATTAAAGACTATCTCATAATACATATGCACAAATGACTGAATTAAGGTTCCACAAACAACCTTAATTCCATCATCGCCTAACTTTGTGACCACAATAATGTTCTTTTAACGTACGTGTGTGTGTGTGTAATTTCCTAGCTTTTTAAAAAAGCAAATGGAAAAAAACAGGAATTCCATCGTATTGACACCACATAGATCATCAGTGTAGTTGGAACATTTAGATCCACAACACAGACCAGATGTGAAAGAGGGGGATGAGATGCTTCCCCAGTGTGTATCACAGATATTTGCTGACACAAAAAAGGTGAGGAATCTTGGGTTCCTTCAGGTTCTGGAGGGGAATGCATTCTAGTGGCCACAGACTCTTCTGCCTGTTCCTTCCAAACTTGACCCCCTTCTGCTGAATCCCCTCCAACCTATCTCTGCCCTAGTCCTGTTTCTTACCCACCCATGTCTCTTTGTTCCAGTTCCAGTCCTAGTCTCCATTCCTCAGGCTTTTCATTCCAGTTCCTTTGCCCAGCCAGTCCTAATCTTCTCCTCTAGGCTCATTGTCCAAGTCCCAGGCCTGGTCTACGCTATGCATTTAAACCAAATTTAGCAGCGTTAAACCGATTTAACCCTCCACCCGTCCACACAGTGAGGCCCTTTATATCGATATAAAGGGCTCTTTAAACCGGTTTCTGTACTCCTCCCCAACGAGAGGAGTAGCACTGAAATCGGTATTGCCATGTTGGATTAGGGTTAGTGTGGCTGCAAATCGACGGTATTGGCCTCCGGGCGGTATCCCACAGTGCACCATTGTGACCGCTCTGGAAAGCCATGTGAACTCGGATGCACTGGCCAGGTAGACAGGAAAAGCCCCGTGAACTTTTGAATTTCATTTCCTGTTTGCCCAGCGTGAAGCTCTGATCAGCACGGGTGGTGATGCAGTCCCAAATCCAAAAAGAGCTCCAGCATGGACCGTACGGGAGATACTGGATCTGATCGCTGTATGGGGAGACAAATCTGTTCTATCACAGCTCCGTTACAGAAGACGAAATGACAAAGCATTTGAAAAAATCTCCAGGCTATGATAGACAGAGTCCACAGCACAGTGCTGTGTGACAAGCGTAACGGAAAGCCAAAGAATCAAATGGATGCTCATGGAGGGAGGGAGGGGGTACTGAGGACACCAGTTATCCCACAGTCCCCCAAAAGCATTTGGATTCTTGGCTGAGCTCCCAATGCCTGTAGGGTCAAACATTGTCCGGGGTGGTTCAGAGTATATCTTGTCAATTTACCACCCCCCCCTCCCATGAAAGAAAACGGAAAAAAATCATTTATTGACTTTTTTCAATGTCACCGTATGTCTACTGCATGCTGCTGGTAGACATGGTGCTGTGGCACTGAACAGCAGCATCCTCTCCCCTCCCCTCCCCAGTGGCAGATGGTACAGTACAAAATGACTGATAGCCGTCCTCATCATCCTGTGAGTGCTCTTGGCTGGCCTCGGTGAGGTCGGCCAGGGGCGCCTGGATAAAAATAGGAATGACTCCCGGTCATTCCTGGCAGATGGTACAGAACGGCTGGTAACCATCTTCATCATAGCAACTGGAGGCCCCCCCTTTTCATGTCTAAAGAAAAGATTCTGTACCGCCTGGACTATCATAGCAGCGGGAGGCTGGGCTCCTCTCCCCCGCCACCGTTTAATGTCGTGCCTGGACTATCATAGCAGCTGGAGGCTGCCTCCCCCTCATTTTATCTCACTAAAAAGTCAGTGTTTCTTATTCCTGCATTCTTTATTACTTCATCACACAAATGGGAGGACACTGCAGGAGGATTGGGGGAGGAAGGAAGCAACGGGTGGGGTTGTTGCAGGGGCACCCCCTAGAATGGCATGCAGCTCATCATTTCTGCGGGATCTGACATGGAGCGGCTGTGCTTTCTGGTTCTCTGGTACACTGGTTCTCTAGTACACTTGCCCCATATTCTAGGCAGGACTGACTCTATTTTTAGATAAAACATAAAGGAGGGAATGACCCAGGGAGTCATTCCCATTTTTGTCTTTGCGCCCCCAGCCAACCTTAGTGAAGGCCAGCCAGAGCACCCATGACAGCAGCAGACGGTAAAGAACGACTGATAACCGTCATCTCAGCGCCAATTTACAATGGCATGGCAGACGGTACAATAGGGATGGTAACCATCTCTGCTACCTTGCAAAGGCAAATGAATGCTGCTGTGTAGCACTGCAGTACTGCCTCTGTCAGCAGCATCCAGTACACATACGGTGACAGTGACAAAAGGCAAAACAGGCTCCATGGTTGCCATGCTATGGCATCTGCCAGGGCAAACCAGGGAAAAAGGGCGCGAAATGATTGTCTGCTGTTGCTTTCACGGAGGAAGGAATGAGTGATGACATTTACCCAGAATCACCCGCAACACTGTTTTTGCACCATCATGCATTGGGATCTCAACCCAGAATTCCAATCGGCGGGGGAGACTGTGGGAACTATGGGATAGCTACGGGCTACCCATAGTGCAATGCTTCAGAAATCAACGCTAACCTCGGTACATGGATGGACACCGCTGAATTATTGTGCTCTTTTGTGGCATTGTGCACTCGACTTTATACAATCTGTTTTACAAAACCGGTTTATGTAAAATCGGAATAATCCCGTAGTGTAGACGTACCCCCAGTCTCTTCTGTTGCCTCCACCGAACCAGTCCTAGTTCTCCACTGCTGGCTCCTCATCCAGTTTTTCCCCTGCCTCACTAATTCCCAGTCCTGTCCTCTTTGTCCAATCTCAGACTCCTTCAAGATCCCTGACCCAGCTCTCATCTCTGGCTCAATGTCCCAGTCTCTTTGCCTAACCAGTCCCTGTTTTTCCCCTGCAACTCAGCCCTGGTCAGAGCTATCCCCTGGTCTCGTTTTTCCTCACACTAGTTCAAAGGTAGGCAAACCAAGGCCCAGGGGCCCCATCTGGCCCTTCAGATGTTTTAACCTGGCCCTTGAGCTCCTGCTGGGGAGTGGGGTCCAGGGCTTGCCCCGCTCCACAAGTACCGTGGCCTCTCGCGGCTTTTGGAAGCAGCAACATGTCCCCCCCTCTGGCTCCTACACGTAGGGGCAGCCAGGGGACTCTGGATGCTGCTCCTGCCCCAAGCTGCGCCCCTGCAGCTCCCATTGGGCGGGAACCATGGCTGATAGGAGCAGCAGGGGTGGCACCTGTGGACAGGGCAGTGCGCAGAGCCACCTAGCCGCACCTCCACACAGGAGCCAGAGAGGGTACATGTTGCTGCTCCCAAGAGCTGCGTGAGATAAACGCCAGCCAGAGCCTGCACCCCTGGCCCCGTCCAGTATCCCAACTTCCTGCCCCAGCCCTGATCCCCCTCTCACCCACCGAACTCCTAGGTCCTACCCTCCTGCACCATCCTCACCTCCCACACCCGCAAGCCACACCCCAGCCCAGAGCCCCCTACCACACCCCAATCCCCAATTTTGTGAGCATTCATGGTCTGCCATACAATTGCCATACCCAGATGTGGCCCTCAGACCAAAAAGTTTGCCAAATTCTGCACTAGTTCCTAATCTCATTCTCTTTGTTCATCCAGTCCCAATCTCCCTCATTCCCCCAACTCCTCCAATCTCACCATTTCCCCCCATCCAGCCAACTGGCTCACAGGTTCCCCTCCTCCCAGTTTTCCTTACCAGATACAAATCTCCTTTCCCAGCTCCCAGCCTCAGTCCCCTTGCCTGCTGGTCCCAGTCCCAGTCTCCTCCTCCCGCACTCCAGTCCCAGGCCTGGTCTACACTATGCGTTTAAACCAAATTTAGCAGCGTTAAACCGATTTAACCCTGCACCCGTCCACATGAGGCCCTTTATATCGAAATAAAGGGCTCTTTAAACTGGTTTCTGTACTCCTCCCCGACGAGAGGAGTAGTGCTGAAATCAGTATTGCCATGTTGGATTAGGGTTAGTGTGGCCGCAAATCGACGGTATTGGCCTCCGGGCGGTATCCCCCAGTGCACCATTGTGACCGCTTTGGAAAGCCATCTAAACTCGGATGCACTTGCCAGATAGACAGGAAAAGCCCTGCGAGCTTTTGAATTTCATTTCCTGTTTGGTGTGGAGAGCTCACCAGCACAGGTGACCATGCAGAGCTCATCAGCACAGGTAACAATGCAGTCTCCTGAGAATCGAAAAAGAGCTCCAGCAGGGACTGCGTGGGAGGTACTGGATCTGAGCGCTATGTGGGGGGAGAATTCCATGCTTACAGAACTCAGTTCCAAAAGACGAAATGAAAAAACATTTGAAAAAATTTCCAAGGCCATGATGCAGAGAGGCCAGACCAGGGACTCGGTACAGTGCCATGTGAAAGTTAAGGAGCTCAGACAAGCCTACCAGAAAACCAAAGAAGCAAATGGAAGGTCCGGGGCAGGGCCAAAAACATGTCGCTTCTACGCTGAGCTGCATTCAATTCTAAGGGGGTCTGCCACCACTACCCCACCCCTGTCTGTGGATCCAAGGTGGGGGTGGTAATCTCAGCCATGGCTGAGGATTCTGCGGATGGGGAAGATGAGGAGGAGGAAGAGGAGGACGAGCTTGCAGAAAGCACACAGCACTCCGTTCTCCCCAACAGCCAGGAGCTTTTTCTCACCCTGACGGAATTACCCTCCCCGTCCTCCCAAGCCACTATCCCACATAGTGAAACCATGGAAGGGACCTCTGGTGAGTGTACCTTTGTAAATATAAAACATGGTTTAAAAGCAAGCGTTTTTTAATTATTAATTTGCCCTGAGGACTTGGGATGCATTCGCGGCCAGTACAGTTATTGGAAAAGTCTGTTAACATGTCTGGGGATGGAGCGGAAATCCTCCAGGGACATCTCCATGAAGCTCTCCTGGAGCTACTCTAAAAGTCTTTGCATGTAGCAAGTAATCTGGTATCATTGCATGACAAAGCATAGCTGTGTATGGTCCCAGGGTTTGCTGGCATTCAAGCAACATCTGTTCTTTATCTCGCTGTGTTATCCTCAGGAGAGTGATATCGTTCATGGTAACCTAGTTGAAATTCAGGAATTTAATTAAGGGGACAGAGATGGCCATTCCTACTGGGCTGTTTGCCTGTTGCTTAAAAGAAATCCTTCCTTGCAGGTAGCCAAGCAGGATGGGAGGGGGGGAGATTGGCGCTGAGCTTTTTCACGTTTTGCTAGTAGTGATTTTCCATGATACTAGCCACGTGGTGGGGGGAGAGGTAAAGCAATCATCCCAGAGAATTGGATAGGGGGGCGTTGTTTCTGCTGCTGCATGTTAACAGGAAAGAAGCAGCACTGAACAGCTTTGCTTGGTATTTGGGAAAGCAGGGCACTGTGTATATGAAGGCTGCAGAAGCCGAAAGACAATGGCTTACCATGGACGCATGCAAGCTGAATTCTGCTGCCCAGACCTGTGTCTGTGAAATCTCTAACAGCAGAGCCACAGGCACTCAATATTAAGATCCAAAATGCGACCTTGTAGTGAAATCACATGTGCTATGTAAGGTGAATAGTGTTGTTCACAGTGAAAGAGTATAAGCATTGTTCTGTAAAATGTATCTTTTTAAATACTTCTCTCCCCTTTTTTCCCTCCCTCATGCAGCTCCAAATTTTTCATGCCTCCCTACTCCATCTCGAAGGCTATCTCAGATGAGGCAGCGGAAAAAAAAGACACGAGATGAAATGTTCTCGGAAATCATGGAAGTGACCTGCAATGAAAAAGCTCATCTGAATGAGTGGAAGGATGTGGTATCAAATTACAGGAAAGATGCCAGTAAACGTGAGGACAGGAGGGACGCTTGAGATGAGAGGTGGCGGCAGGAAGATCAGAGGTGTAGGCAAGAAGATCAGCGGTGGCAGGATGCAACTCTGGGGCTGCTGCGTGATCAAACTGACATGCTCTGGCGTCTGGTGGAGCTTCAGGAACAGCAGCAGGATCACAGAGTGCTGCTGCAGCCCCTGTGTAAGCACCCTCACCCCTCACCATGTTCCATATCTTCCTCACCCAGACGTGTAAGAACGCGTGGGGGGAGGCTCTGTGCGCCCGCCCACTCCACCCCCAACCAAAAGGCTGTCATTACTTTGAAATTATTTTAGTGGCCTTTTCCTTCCCTCCTATCCTCCTCCCAAACCACACCTGGGCTACCTTGTCAGTTCTCTCTCTCTTTTTATAATGAATTAATAAAGAATACATGATTTTTAAACGATAGTGACTTTATGTCCTTAAGCAAGCTGTAATTGAAGTGCGAGGGTGGGTTGCTTACAGGGAATGAGTCAATCGGGGCGGGGGGGGGAGGGGTTCATCAAGGGGAAACAAACAGCAGTCAGACCGTACCCTGGCCCGTGATGAAACTAGTTTTCAAAGCTTCTCTGATGCACACCGCTTCCTGGTGTGCTCTTCTAATCGCCCTGGTGTCTGGCTGCGCGTAATTAGCGGCCAGGTGATTTGCCTCAGCCTCCCACCCCACCACAAAGGTCTCCCCCTTATTCTCACAGAGACTGTGGAGCACACAGCAAGCAGCAATAACAATGGGGACATTGGTCTGGCTGAGGTCTGAGCGAGTCAGTAACGTGCAACAGCATGCCTTTAAACAGCCAAATGCACATTCTACCACCATTCTGCATTTGCTCAGCCTGTAGTTGAACAACTCCTGACTACTGTCCAGGCTGCCTGTGTATGGCTTCATGAGCCATGGCATCAAGGGGTAGGCTGGGTCCCCCAGGATAACTACAGGCATTTCCACATCCCCAACTGTTATTTTTTGGTCTGGGAAGTAAGTCCCTTGCTGCAGCCGTTTAAACAGAGTAGTGTTCCTGAAGATGCGAGCATCATGAACACTTCCCGGCCATCCCACGTGGATGTTGGTGAAACATCCCTTGTGATCCACCAGTGCTTGCAGCACCATTGAAAAGTACCCCTTTTGGTTTATGTACTGGGTGCCCTGGTGCCAAGATAGGGATATGGGTTCCATCTATCGCCCCACCACAGTTAGGGAATCCCACTGCAGCAAAGCCATCCACTATGACCTGCACATTTCCCAGAGTCACAACCTTTCGTAGCAGCAGCTTAATGATTGCTTTGGCTACTTGCATCACAGCAGTCCCCATAGTAGATTTGCCCACTCCAAATTGATTCCTGACTGACCGGTAGCTGTCTGGTGTTGCAAGCTTCCAAAGGGCTATTGCCACTTGCTTCTCCACTGTGAGGGCTGCTCTCATCTTGGTATTCTGGCGTTTCAGGGCAGAGGGAAGCAAGTCACAAAGTTCCATGAAAGTGCCCTTAAGCATGCGAACATTTGGCAGCCACTGGGAATCGTTCCAAACTTGCAACAATATGCTTTCCCACCAGTCTGTGCTTGTTTCCCGGGCCCAAAATCGGCGTTCAATGGCTACAACCTGCCCCATTACCATCAGGTTCTCCAGAGCGCAGAGTGTCCATTTCCTCATCACTCTGGTTGCCGCACTGCCATAGCCGCCGCCTCCTTGCCTGGTTTTGCAGGTCCTGGTTCAGCATAGACTGCACGATAATGCACGAGTTGTTTACAACGTCCACGATTGCTGTTTTGAGCTGAGCAGGGTCCATGCTTGCTGTGCTATGGCATTTGCACAGTTCACCCAGGAAAAAATGCACGAAATGGTTGTCTGCTGATTTCACGGAGGGAGAGGTGAGGCTGTACCCAGAACCACCCGTGACAATGTTTTTTGCCCCATCAGGCACTGGGATCTCAACCCAGAATTCCAAGGAGCAGGGGAGACTGCAGGAACTATGGGATAGCTATCGGATAGCTACCCACAGTGCAACGCTCCGGAAATCGACACTAGCCTCGGTACATGGACACACACCACCAAATTAACGTGCTTAGTGTGGCCGCGTGCACTGGACTTTATACAATCTGTTTTAAAAAACCGGTTTCTGTAAAATTGGAATAATCCCGTAGTGTAGACATACCCCCAGTCTCACCAGATTCCTTGTTCCAATCTACTCCTTTCCATACCCCCACTTCCCGAGTCTGGCTTTTGTCCCCTCTGTAATCAAAGCACTACTCAATGGACCATATTCTCCACTGTCTTGCAAAATAGTTTTAAAACAGGATTTGTATACCTACTTTGCATAGGTACAACTAACAACACAAGGTGGCAGGCAGTGAAGAATTACGCCTGGTGCATCCAAAAGTGACTCCTAAATGTTGTGGATTGCTCCTAGAGGTGAGGCAATAGTACTGACTACTGGAAACATATTTGATGCTTGGGAAGAGGTCAGTGGATGAACACAATGCTTTGCTCACACGGCTTAAAAATCAGAGTAAATATTGAGGCCAAAACATTCCAGAAGTTCAAGAGAAAACATATAATTTGGAGTTTTATCCTAGTGCAATCCAGAAATAATTCAGGAGCCTGGCAAAATACAGTATGGAATTGTGGCAACATAAAAGCCCCACAATAGCTCATGACAATGACCTGAGAAATGAAAAGACATTAATGAAAGCATATTGACTAATGGGGTGAGAGAAGAGAAATTAAGTAACAGTGCAAAATTACTTTAATGTTGAAAATATTGAGTTCCTTTTGTCACACAATAAGAAGATGGAATTCCTAGAATTCCATGGCTACATAAGAAACTCAAATATTCAGTAGGGACATTCTTTTTACAGAAGGGTGGGTAGGAGATGATCTATTAGGAATTTTCTGCCTCCAGTATCTATCTAGTTTCTTGTGATCATACCACTGAAATTTCAATACCCAAAAATATACCCAGGCCAATGCTGTTTACCAGAAGTACATCAATCATATACTGACTAATGCACACAAGTAAAAGGTTATGTATGTGATATGGCATTTATTGCACAATCTCATTCATTTATGAATAAGCACCCTTTCATTTATAGTCAGTAATATGATTATTAATATAAATACATGTTGATGAAAACAAACAGTGTGATACTGTTGCAAAAAAAGAAAACGTGTGTGTTGTAAACAGGTGTGTTGTAAACAAGACATTAACAGGGATGCATTAACATGTGTGTTGTAAACAAGACACAAGAAGTCATTCTTCCGCTCTACTCTGCGCTGGTTAGGCCTCAACTGGATTATTGTGTCCAGTTCTGGGCACCGCATTTCAAGAAAGATGGAGAAATTGGAGAGGGTCCAGAGAAGAGCAACGAGAATGATTAAAGGTCTTGAGAACATGACCTATGAAGGAAGGCTGAAAGAACTGGGTTTATTTAGTTTGGAAAAGAGAAGACTAAGAGGGAACATGATAGCAGTTTTCAGGTATCTAAAAGGGTGTCATCAGGAGAAGGGAGAAAACTTGTTCACCTTAGCCTCTAAGGATAGAACAAGAAGCAATGGGCTTAAACTGCAGCACAGGAGATTTAGGCTGGACATTAGGAAAAAGTTCCTAACTGTCAGGGTAGTTAAACACTGGAATAGATTGCCCAGGGAGGTTGTGGAATCTCCATCTCTGGAGATATTTAAGAGTAGGTTAGATAAATGTCGATCAGGGATGGTCTAGACAGTATTTGGTCCTGCCATGAGGGCAGGGGACTGGACTTGATGACCTCTCGAGGTCCCTTTCAGTCCTAGAGTCTATGAATCTATGACTCCATCTATAAGCAACACCTTTATGGGACTCTGGCCTTGGTCCAAGTGAACTGCTTGTGGCTACGCGGAGTCACGCTGGTTTTGCAGATGGAAGCCAGAGATCCCTTGTCTTTTTTTTTTTTTTTTTTTTTTTTTTGATATTCTGAATTGTGTTCTTAATTTTTCAGGAGGCCTATGGGATAGGTGGTTTTCTGTACTATGTTTAATTTAAATATATAAAACACATTTACATAGAAATCTAAAGTCCATGAAAACTCTCTGCTGGATATTTACAGATATTTCTCTGGTGTTGCAGGTAAAGTAATTGATTTCTTTGTGGTGCTTTGTTAAAATTTGTATTCAAAACAGGGAAATGCAAAATTGATCAGAAAGGATCTCCTTTCCACACACATTTCCTTTTTTAGTAGCCTCCTATTTGCTCTCAGCGGGGTCATACAATGGTTGCAGGAACTGGAGTGATGAGGGTAGAGCAGGGGTGGGCAAACTTTTTGGCCCTAAGGCCACATCTGGGTACGGAAATTGTATGGCAGGCCATGAATGCTCATGAAATTGGGGGTTGGGGTGCAGAAGGGGGTGCAGGCTCCGTCTGGGGGTGCAGGCTCTGGGGTGGAGCCAGAAACGAGGAGTTCAGGGTACGGGAGGGGGCTCTGGGCTGAGGGCTGGGGTGTGCGTGGGGGTGTGTGAGGGTGCCTGCTGGTGGTGTGGACTCTGGGGTGCAGGAGGGTGGGACCCAGGGGTTCAGAGGGCGGGGGGGGGAAATCAGGGCTGGGGCAGGGGATGGGGTACTGGAGTGGGTCAGGAGTGTAGGTTTCAGGCAGCGCTTACCTCAAGCAGCTCCTGGAAGGGGTGGCATGTCCCTTCTCCAGCTCCTATGTGGAGGTGCGGCCAGGCAGCTCTGCACGCTGCCCTGTCCTCAGGTGCCACCCCTGCAGCTCCCATCGGCCATGGTTCTTGGCCAATGGGAGCTGCCGGGGCGGCACCTGGGGTAGGGGTAGCGTGCAGAGCCCCCTGGCTGCCCATATGCGTAGGAGCCAGAGGGGGGACATGTTGCTGCTTCCAGGAGCCACACAATGCAGGGCAAGCCCTGGACCCCACTCCCAAGCAGGAGCTCAAGGCCAAATTAAAACATCTGAAGAGCCAGATGCGGCCCCTGGGCCTTAGTTTGGGACCCCTGGGGTGGAGTCTAGTTGCTTTTCTCATTCAACATCCTTTCCCCCCCTGTGACTGGGGTCCTAGCCTCATCAAGAGCTATCTTTAATTTCTATTATAAAGCTTCTAAGAATGTTTCACCAACTGAATGATCTGAATGGCTCAATGCTTATTTGGAAAAATTAAGCTGTCTTGTGTGGGACAAATAAACAAGTGTTCCAAGAAACACACATACATTAAGTGTATTTTCACAAGGAAATAAAATGTACCTGACAATGCCTCATAAAGGCAACTGAACAATGTGCATTATAGCATCAAAGAATCCAAGAAATCAGATGTGAAAACCCCAGCAGGCAATCTAGTTCAAATCCTGGCCAATGCAGGGAATGTATTTTCAAAGGCAGGAATTATTTAGGATATATAAGTGGGTATAACTAAAAGTAATGGAATAAAATAAGAAAAAGAAAATTTAGAATGCAAAGTCTTCTTGGCAACAGGACTGGCTTGGCACCAGAACTCTCTCTTCTTTAGGTACTTATATGACAAAAAAACCTCCCCCCCCATTGACTATAGTATCTGAAAGCCTCTGAAAGGAAGTGGGGGAAGCCCCCGATAAAGCAAGACTGGCCAAAGCACTCGTTTATCATTGTAATGGAATGATAGAAAGAAATTATGAGAAGATGTACTGTAGTGAACAGTCCTTCTCTACTCCTCGGGAGATGGACTAGAAGTGATTTATTAGTCCTTTATACCTCTGACTCCTATGAATCTTTTAATTAGTCTGTAGTTTTCAGAAGCAGATACCTCAAACATACATGTACAAGCCCCCGCGTATTTTCCAAAAGCAGCTAAATTAATAGTTGTCTCCACTGGTCCCTGCAATGGCAATCAGTGATAATTTCTGTCTGAATTTAAGCACTAAAACACGGTATGCCATTGGTTATGCTTTGGGGCAGTTAAGAGATGGTGATCCTGAGATCGCTTGGGGCATTTCTAAAACAGGTCATCACCACTTTCCTCATTTTGTATTTTAATCTTGAGCCACAGGATCAACATGATCTCCTCTGCTATCTTCCTACAGTTAGAGGGGTTGTCAAAATTTTACTAGCCCAGCTCAGGTGGCTGTAGTCAGATTTACATATTATATGAATATTTCTATTTCCTGCTATCAGGGAACTTTTCAGCAAAACTTGGGGAGTTTCATGTTAAAACTTGGAGTACAGGTGAAGTTCACATGTAATGGATGGTTCTCATGGCTACAACTTTGAGCAAATCTGTATTTTGTCTCTCCTTGGCCTATAAGTAGAGCATTTGGCTTCCTGAAAAGTCTAGGGCTTGATCCTACTTCCATTGAAGTAATAAATTTCACCTTTTTGTTATTTCTATTATTTTACTTGTTTCTTCTGCAAGTAGATGAGCTGTGTATTTCACTTAGGTGTGTGCACGCCCAGTGCACTGGAACTGGAGAAATTTAGAGGGGACAGGAATCCAGTCTTACCTACCACATTGTATGATGCTTGTGAGGTATACAGGTGAATAAGATTTGTGGGAGGGTGTGTTGCATGCTGCTTTGCAGGTGTTCCATATAGTTTACTGAAGGCCTAAGCTAACACCTCTTTGTTGTAAAAAAAATCAGTACAATGCACTATATTCTATCTGACTTAAACAGACAATATGTGAAGAGTATTTCTAGTTTAATTCAGGAAATAAATTATAAAGAAGGACCAAGAAGCCATCCTTTTAACTTCCTTTGCATATTAATATATTTAAAAACCCAAATAAAGCAAGAAACCATGCAGCTTTCATGACAAACATGTTTATGCAATATCATGGAAGCCCACACCAATCAGCTTCTGAAGCCTGGAAGCCAGATGTATTTATTGGTTGAATCTAAACATTCCTCTCTCCCCTGGCTAAGCACATACAGCTTTTATTAGCTCAATGGGAATTTTGTGCAGAAATGGAAGGAAAAAAGAGACCCAATGAGTTACTTTGTTCATCCAGTGATACTTTTGCAGACAAGATTAATTTGATTTACTTAAGGAAAATATAGAGTCTCAAATGAGAATTCATCAATGCATGCTGAGAGAAACAGACCCACCACCTAATTGTACCTGTAGACACAGCTTCGACTTCTGGGAGAATTCCGAATTGGTACCCGCCAGTTAGGCCCCAGCGTGGCATACAGCCGACCCCTGTTTGTAAATTTAAACATGAGTTCTTTTCTAATACCATAAATGCTGTGGTGAACATCCATTCAAAACATATAAGGAATAAAGTGAGAGAGACATATGATACAAATCTCTAAGTAAGACTACAAGGCATCTGTATTTACTCAGAAATGGAAAAGATTTAATTTTCACATTTGCAATAAAAACAAGTATTTCCGACATCTGTAAAAAGTGCAAAATGTTTTTATGGAATATGAATCTTTGTGAATGAACAAACATAGGGAAAGACCAGGTTGAGGCTAAATACTACACACACAGCTTGCATTTGCTGGCAAAGAATAATTCACAATCTATGGGTTTGTGAATCTGTTTTCCACAGCTCAGAATGTGATATTTTCTTTTACTTGGACTTACTCTCCACTTTTATCTCTAACAAGGAAGGATTATTCTGAGTGTTCATTTTGGGAATACATTATTTAGAAATTTGACTTTTGGTTTCATATTCTTTCCATAATACGAAAACTGACATGAGAAATTCAGGAAACAAACAAACAAACAAACAAAAAACCCCAAAACAAACAGTTATAAAGACATTGCAAATAGAATAACAAATTAGGGTTTTTTTGAAATGCCATTTTCCCCCCATTGGACACTGAATTTAGGATTTGCCCATAAATGCTATATAATGGGTTTCATTATTTCAATGATATACATATGATATGCTGATAACAGGCACAACACCAAAGCAGTTCCTATTGCAGGGACATTTTCCTAAGTGACTTCCGACTAATTCTCCCCAGAGCAGGTTTGCCCTCTTACAGGATTTTTCCCCCCCGCATACCCTTCTGGAGCTTTACTCTTTAAGTATGGCACAGTCAAGTAGCTATAGTCCTGAAGTGGCGGTTTGGCAAGGGAAGTGGTTTCCCTATCTTCTGTTAATTATCTGATGTGTTTTCCCCAGATTTTTGTTTCTTATTGAGCTAGAGATAGCACACCGTTAAGTCTATTATAGAGGAAAGGAATTAAGTGTATGCTCTATTTTTAATCTGTATTTAGGAAGCTTTAGTCCTATAAGGACTAACGTGATAAAGTATAGCGGTTCTAAACTTAGTCAATGGGTGTTTGTGGCTATAATAAATGTTCTTTAATAGCTCATGCACTGTATTGTTATGTGTGTAGCTAATGCATGCCCTGAAAAAAAAAATAACACTACTGTGCCTGCCCCAACCCCACTGTTTAATCTATGCTGGGACCAGTACAAGTTCAAAAGGGATATTCTAGTGTACGATCTAGAGTATCAAGCTGATGATTCAACATGTTTACGATTCAAAATAAACCAACATTTGGACTGTAAACCAGGTTTTCTCAGACATATGAATTCGCCTTAGATTTATTTCCTCACAAAAGGGAGTCATGCTGTAAACAGAAGCACATGTAACTCTCCAGAAAATAATTCCCTCTGATGGCAAATAAGAGTAAATGTCCCTTTTCAATATAAAAATATACAGGTATAGATTTAATCAGTAGTTTACAAAAGAATTCATGTACTAAGGCCCAAATTCCTCAGCATCTGCCTGCCATCTAGAATCACAAGAACAATCTGATGTGGGAATCTAAGTGGGTCTTTAAACATAGCTTATTATACTTCTGAAAATTGATGTATTAATATTATACATATTCAGTTGCATTGGATTTATTGGAGCATTGTTTAGACATAGGGATTCAGGAAAACGTACACACACAGGCATTATTTGGCCTGGCACATAAACAAATACAATTTGGCACTAGTCTCTTTTTATTTATGGTAAGGTTTATTAATAATACTATTTTTAAAGCTTTTAATCCAGAAGTCCTGCAAACTATAGGGAAATCTCTCCATTGACCCCAAAAGATACGAGGACAAAGCAGATGTTCTACTGCCCTTTCCTGAAACACAGTTTTATTCAGATAGTTCACATGAGGTAGAGTGGGTTGATAGAAGAGGAAAAGAATAAAGTGCTTGCTGAAGGCAAAGTTTCTGATTGATTAATTTACACATTAGTAACATATACAGCCAACATGAGTTCCATTTTTAACATTTCCCATCCTCATTATGATTAGAATCATAAGAATGAGACCTCAGAATTGTAATGCGTGATGAGGCTTGTAAAAAGGCTTTTTATGGATTTACAATATTCAGATCATTCAATGTATTGTATTTTGGTCAACTGAGTAGTTTGCCTAAAGCTACAGATTCACAGACTTCAAGGTCAGAAGAGATCACTGTGACCATCTATTTTTACCTCCCATATCACACAGGTTCCTGCATCAAGCCCAATAACTTCTTGTGTTAGAGCATAGTGTTTTAAAAAGATATTCAAATTTGATTTAAAGACTTCAGGTAATGGAGAAGCCCCCATATCCATCAACTAAGTTGTCCCAACGGTTAATTACCCTCACAGTGTCAACAATTTGCCCTTTTTTAGTTCGAATTTGCCTAGCTTCACCTTCCAGCCATTGGATCTCCTTCTGCTTTTCTCTGCTACATTAAAGACCCTTCAACAATATGGTCCACACAAACCTAAGTTTGATAACAAGGTAGTAATCAAATTATAATTATACGTTCAGATTCTGCCACTGATGTTGAGTAGCAGTTCTGTATTTTGAATAGTCTAAATCCAAAATATGTATTTTTATGATGCATTTCTTTTCAAAATGTTTGTCATTTCTCTTCCTAAGAATTAGTTATCAATGATTTGAGAAGGATCTCCTGATTCCAATTTTTTCCTGTTACTGGAATATCCCTATTTTGGCAATTGTAACAGTTTCTTAGCCCCTAAAAACAACTAGCCCCTTAGTGATTTTATGTGGTATTGAGTGAGGAAAAATGAAGACACTGAGTTATAACTCACCTTTCAAGCCCTGAAGACAGCTCCTCACTAAATTCTGAACTTTCACTACTTCCTAGAAAAGGAAGAATATAAATAAGTGAAAAGCTCAAGGAAAATTAAAATTGCAAGAATGTGGAATCACTAGGAAAATTTTGACACAGTACTATGGAAACTGATCACTGAAGCTAGGTCTGAAAGTTCCAATCTTTAGAGATCAGGATAAAATCTGACTTCAGAAATAGATTGCATGCTCCTTCCTGTCACTATGTAGTTCCGATGAATGGGCGGCTGCTGCTGATTTTAAATATACAACGTTTAAATATGTCCTTTTGTTTTAATTTTCATGCTGCTGTACTCCTACAGAACTTCAATACTGCAGGAAGACAGAATAAAGTGAGGCCTGTAGAGTGACCATGGATTATTTCTATCCCAACATTTAAAAATTAAAATAAAGCTATTAGAGATGAGAGTCACTGCCTTTTTATCAAGCAACAGAATTTGTAACATGGAGAACATATTAGTCCTGTGTCAATGTTTGGAACCATGTGATGTTAGCTTGATGCCATTTACATCAATGGTCTCCTGTCCTCCTCATGTCACTCCTACCTTACCATTGACCCTAGAATAGCCATCTGACTGAAATGCAGCCTCAGCTGTGCAGAAACAGATCTTGTGATAATCTGTCAATGAGTGACTTGCTAATGCTTAGTATAAAGCAGAGTGGGTTGTCTCTCAGTCCTGCATTTACCTCTTGGTTAAGGAGAATTCAGAAGTTTAGTGAAAATCCCAAGCTCTTCTTGGTCAAAAGTACTTCTGGCCTGTCCATCTCCTTTCTACTATGGGGATAGGCTAAATCACATAAGGAAGTGCCTGTGAGGATCCACAGGTCTTAAACCTGGGTCTGCAGTTCCCCAGGCAGCCTTTGCATTCTGGCTGCCACCTGGAACCCTGCTAGTAGCTAGGGGCTGAGAGACTAATGGAACCCTGGTCCCATCAGAAGTACCACCCACGAGTGTCCTGACTGGAGGCTCATGCTCTCTGATTGGTTCAGCTGCACTATTTAAACCAGCAGGAGGCCCAGGAAGTGGTCTCTGCAACAGGGTGAATTCCTGGCTGGCTGCTGCATCAGAGCCTGCCTTTTCACCTGACTACTAAGCCCTGCTTTTCTGACTTGTCCCTGGATCCTGCTTCCTTGTCCTGTTCCTGATCCCTGACCCTGGCATCTGACTCCAGCCCTGGCTTGGGACTCCTGACTCCGGCTGTTACCCTGGCTTGATTTATGACTCTGACTCTGGCGCTGATTCCTGGTCCGACCTCTGATTCTGGCTCCAACCCTAGCTTGACTCTTGATTCTTGCTCCGACCTCTGACTTAATTCCTGATTACGGTTCCAGCTCTTGGCTTGATTTGGCTATGACCACTAGGTCTGACTACTCAAGCCTGGTTGTGATACTGGCTTTCTGCTGACTACCGTGCAGCTTCTTAGTACTGTTCGAAACATGACTACATTAAACAAGCACTAGTGAACTTTTAGTGCATGGCAGCAGGGTCCACCTTCGCCAGTTAGTTTGTGACACACTAGTGCGTGCTAGAATTTACACCCCTCTGGTGTGGACTAATGCAGTGTAGATAAGTCCATAGTCACACCTTTATGCCCATAACACCCTGCTTCCACCAGAATCCTTCTTCTGTAGAACCCTATTGAAGCACTTGTCTCACACAGGCCAGACTTACTGGCCCTGTGTTACTCCTGGGGGAATTTTGCACCACTGGCAGAATTCATATCCCACACAGATGTTTTTGCTTCCCTGCAGAAAAATGACTTTCTGAGGGGGAAGCAAAGGAAGCTGCAAGAATAGTCACGCACCATTCCCGAGCAGCGCAGGTACAACCTTTCAGGCACCCAGTGCAGCCAGCAGAGAGGTAAATCACCATGGGGCTAGGGACACCCTAGCCAGTGGCTTCTACCCTGAGCCGGGATCAGCTGCTAGTCCCGGCTGTGCTGGAGGCAGGAGAGGATGGGACCTTCCTCTTCCCCTACAAGGAGTGGCTAGGCCTGTGTCAGACCCACCCCCAGAAACCTCCCCCAGCTGCAGGAAGCTCAGCATCCTCCTCTGCTGCCTGCCCCCATCACTCTTCAGCTGTGGGAGGAGGGGTCACTATACAGGGAGCTGCTCCCCCATCCACCCTACCCCTGTGCATCCAGACCTCCCATACCCAGACACCCCTGCAAGCTCCACCAGGTACATCCAGAATCCCCCTATCCCTCCATACCTGAACCCCACCCCACTGAACCTCAACCCCTGCATCTGGAGCCCTCCTGCACCCAGACCCCCACCTCTGGACCCCACCCCTTCACCCAGACAGCCCCTCACTGAGCTCCCTGTACTCAAACCCCCACCTTGATGCAGCACCCCCTGCACCACCCTGAGCTTCCACATCCAGACCTCCACACCACTGACCGCCAACTAGCTGCAACCAGACCCTACCCCACCAAGCCCACTCCCCCAGCACCCAGACCCCTCCGCTGAGCCCCAAGAACCTTCATCTGGAAACTCCTGCAGAGTCCCATTGCCCCTGTACCTGGAACCCCGCAACAAGCCCGTGTGCATCCACATCCCCCCACACCTAGCCCCCCACCCACTGAGCTGCCTGCACCCAGATTGTCCCACACAGAATCCTTTTACCCCACACCTGAATCCCCCGACACCTAGCCCCCCACCCACTGAGCTGCCTGCACCCAGATTGTCCCACACAGAATCCTCTTACCCCACACCTGAATCCCCCCACACTGATCCCCTCCACACTTGGATCCTGCCTGGCTGAGCGTGCCTGCCCACAACTGGTGTGCCTAGCACAGAGGGGCAGGGCCCCAGGGTGTTTCTGGGACAGGCCCAGGCCTCGTGCTGTGTCAGGGCTTGGTGCAGCCTCACCGCTGAGTCCGTGTCTTGGGCGTTGCAGGGTGATCTTCCTCCATTGTGCAGCTAGTGTCCTGTGCTCCCCACTGCCATGCTGGAGCCTCTGCATTTATTTATTGACAAATACAACTTGCAGAATTTTAAAATATTGTGCACAGAATTTTCATTTTTTTGGCGCAGAATTTTTAAATGTTTTGGTGCAGAATGCCCTCAGGAGTATTACTATGTGATATGCTAGCAGCTGCTAGTAAGATGGCAAGAGTAAGGTAAATTAAATTTCGAAGATTCAGCCTCTGGCTGAAACGATGTAGATTTCGTATTTGATTTAATCACAAGGTATCTTGACATGTTAGTCTGGGAAGGAACCTGTCAGCCTTAACTTTAAGGCCAATTTGCTTTTGCAAGCAGCATAACAATGACATTTTCATGAGGAATACACTAGTGAATGAAAAAGTTAATCTTTTTTGTTTCAGCTTTACTTTACAACAAACCAGAACTGGGACAAATGTCAGAAGGATCAGGTGACTAATTTAAATGACCGTATTGCACAGTTCTGCCTTTAGAATGGACATTTGTTTCAGATTAATTTCCTCAAAACTGCAGATTGAAAACCCCAATTTTTCCTATCTTGAATAAGTTATTTTGATTTTCTTCCATCTAGACTTGAGCTACAGTAAACCAGTGAAAGACTAGACAAGGTTTTATGGCTCTAATTATTGACAGTACGCTTCTTTAAACAGTTCCTACATCCTTAAAAGCATCTTGCACTAATGCTCTTCTTTCTTTTTACTAAAAAAAAGAACAAGAAGTACTTGTTGCACTTTAGAGACTAACATTTATATGAGCATCAGCTTTCGTGGGCTAAAACCCACTTCATCAGATGCATGCAGTGGAAAATACAGTAGGAAGATATATATACACAGAGGACATGAAAAAATGGGTGTTGCGAAACTAACTAAAATGAGAGTAATCAATTAAGGTGGTCTATTATTAGCAGGAGAAAAAAAACTTTTGTAGCGATAATCAGGATGGCCCATTTTCAACAGCTGACAAGAAGGTGTGAATAACAGTAGGGGGAAAAATTAGCTTGGGGAAATAGGTTTTATTCTGTGTAATGACCCATCCACTCCCAGTCTTTATTCAAGCCTAATGTAATGGTGTCCAGTTTGAAAATTAATTCCAATTCTGCAGTCTCGCGTTGGAGTTTTTGAAGGTTTTTTGTTGGAGTATTGCCAAAGTCACAATACTCCAACAAAAAAACTTCTAAGGTGCCACAAGGCCTCCTCGCTCTTTTTGCTGATACAGACTAACACGGCTACCACTCTGAAACCTTTCTTTTTACTGTGGTTTGCTCAGGTTACTCTGCTTCCTATCTGTTCCTGGTAATGCCTTCCTTATAAGAGAATCCCCAGGCCACCCTCACTTTACACTAATACAGGTTAAAAACATGGGTCTTATGCAAAAATAGCTCTCACATTTATTCTCATTTCATTAGTGAACTTTTTGGTGGTAAAAAGTGCTGGTTTGACATCCCATATATCTACAGCATGGACACTGGCAGAACTTCCCCCAGACCCTCTCTATCTTGTTCTAGCAAGACAATCTCTAGCAGGAGAGAATAAATCTGTGTGGACGAGTTGAGCTAAGCGGCACAAAAACTGAGTGGGTTCACAAGGCCTCTGGGCAGTTGAGAGGTGGTTCCAATCTACTTCCTCCAAAAAAAGTGACCAATCTTTTTTTAGAAGCTAAACAACCTTTCTGCTTCTGTAGTTACAGGTGCCACTGCATACTTCAAAGGAGCAGACACAGACAAGCAGAGAATTCAGCAAGCCGTAGAGTTCTTACCTATGGAAATTCCATTGGTGAAAACTGAGTTTAGAGTGTGGTTTCTGACAGGACTGTGGGATTCTAGGACACTGTCATCCAGCAGGTGGCGTGGCTTCTCTGTTGGAAATGTTGCACTTTTACTTTCAACCACACTGAACTGACACATCATACTGGAAAATTGGGAAAGAAAAAGCAAAAGCTCTCACGTAATCTGATAACATCCATTCACTCTCATTTTTTCCACTCAGACTTTGCCTCACCATACAATGATCATAAATGTCAATAAGTTCTTTAGTAGCATGCAGTTAAATGGGACTTCTCACATTTTCCTACTGCTCGTACATAAGCTGCATAAAAACCTAATCAGGCTTTGGATTTAGTAGTGTGTATGGTTAACCATTGTTGTATTTGTGCAGATGGGAATTTATTACTTTTAATTTATTTGCTCTGACTCCTCACTGTACAGAGGCTGTGTAATCTAGTGATGAGAAGCATAGACAGAAGACTGCATGCTCTGCAGCTAATTCATTGCTGAATGAATCCTCAGTTAATCTAATCAACGAACACTCTGTGACACTAGACAAGTCACATGAGCTCTCTGCCACAGTCCATCCACTTGTAAAATTGGGTAGATGTAGAAACTTTAATTGAAAAGGAGATGCTGTCACTGATCTGAGCTTTCTCAGTAAATGGTAAAGAGGGAGCCTCTCTCTAACCCATACAATTCAGCTAATACAGTGCAGAAAGGCCACAACTTTTCTGAACAGTAGTGGGTGCCAAAGAGATTGTAATGTTCCTTGGATGGATCATTGAGATGTTAAAAATCTGTTATGCACATCAGACATTCACACAAATCAAAGTGGATAGTATAAGAATGGCACTGAGGTGAGTATTGCCAATTTTTGCTGGCACTAGCAGGAAGCATGGTATCAGTGAAACCAACAGAAACATGTTAAGACATCTTTCTGGAAAATCCTGAAGCATACAAACTAATGCCTGAATCACTCCTATAGGACTAGAAATGGGAGAGGGGCATAAGAGGAAAACTGTCTGAAATATCTAAGAACTTTCAACTGCTGGATTAATCCCTAATGATGCTTCAACTGACAGAGGCTGAGACAGTGTGGAGCACCCACTTGTTTCCCAGGCTGTGACTCTTCCTGTGTCTTGGTACAGGAGCGGTTGGGAGGCTGGCTGCCACTGAGGCATCAGGACAAGTTGGTCTCCTGCTGAACCTCACAGTTGCTGACACCTCTGATGGACCTAAAAATAGAAAAAAATTAATGCTGAACTGATGCAAAAAACAGAAATTTCAGGGGCTGGTTTTGATTGTTTTCTTTGTTTTTGAGAGGGCTCAGAAATCCAGCAGACTTTCAGAAATAAGGTCTCATGATTAAACAGCCACTACTTAAACTGAATTGTTACAGATCTCAAAAGGCAGCTGCATTTATGAAATAGCATCTCTTGCCTACTGGGTTACACCATCTGTTTCTATAAAGGATCCATCCAGTTAAAGCAAAATGGAAATGGAAGTCATCCTCAAAACATTCCTGCACATATTTTTAATGACAGACTCCCACAAAAAGTCTTGGCCACTTACAACTGTGGGATTTGCCAACACATAACTTGCACGGCCATAAAATCAGTTTGTGCTTCAGAGGTAAGCAGTAATGTCTAAGAAAACATATGTTCTGAATTTGGTTCGAAACCCCATCCAGCTGTAAACAGTTTGCTCATATTGACTCATAGCATGAATATCTGAGAGAAAGCGGGGACTTTTCATGTAGCTTACAGCCAGACAGATGTGTTATTTCTCAATTATTTGTGATCTTTGGGAATTTAGGGAAGTCTCACTGGAAATTATCCTCCTTCTCATTTCCCAGATTTTATCAGGGTACATAGTCACGATGGTGATCATGCAAGACTACTCTCATCCCTCCTCCTGAATGCTGTCTGCAAGAGGCTTGCAGCGCTCTTGGCCATGAAGCAGAGAAAAACATAGTTAGCAACTTCTTATGTCTTTGGAGGTAGGTCACTGCACTTGAGGCTGTTCTTTGTTTCACAGTAAACTGTTTAGTTGTGACTTTAACACTGGTGACAGATTCTAAAGGGATGGCCTTGGAAACAGGCTGCTCAGCTTGTCCCCAGTCCAGGTACAGTTCAGGCAACACCAGTGTACAATATTCCATAGAGAACACTTCTTGAGGGTTTGAGGAGAGCTTAGCATATGTGGCCTTTCTGCTGAAATGGCCCCTGGGGGGCAACTGTAATGGAAATTCTGTGATATGAAAAGCCATGTCTAACTGACCAAACCTCCCCCTCTCCTCACCCCAAGTTTACAGCTGAGATGTCTTTTTGGTTTGGAGGAAAAACTTCTGGATGCCTGTATGTGCTGGAAATAAATAGGTGCCTTCAGCACCCGTACAGAGGAGCTTTGGTTTAAAATGCTCCTAAATTGAGCCAGAGGAACATTCCATTGCATAGTGTAAGAGTTGGGTTTGGAAAAAGGCTAATATCAGGAACAGCTGGGCATCTGCAACACAGACCAAACACCATGAACAGGACAGGCATAGGATCTGTTCCACAACAGTTTCTCCTGCTTTGGCCTGAGAGCTCATGGTGCAGACTGTAGTGAGTCAAAGAGCAGTTGCTTCCTCAAGAAAGAACAGTGCATCCATTAATAAGAGGGAGCTGCTAACTGGAAAAGAGTTGATATAAAATAGATCCAGGACTTTTTACTGTCCAGTCCAGCCATCAGCCTGGAGTTTTACTTTTTTATTTTAGATAGACCTTGGTGAAAGACTATTTACATTGTAATTTGTCCATACTATAGGCTCAAAGATGCCACCATGAGCTATGCATAACTAAAACATGGGGTGGGGCTCTGCTGGGTGGGTGTGCACTGGGGGGGCATGCCAGGGCTAACAGCACCAGCCGCCCAGGGTCTGCTGAGCAGCAGCTGCTCCAGCCGCCTGGGGACTGCTGCCAGGGACCGCCAGCACTGGCTGCTCCAGCCGCTTGGGGACTGCCAGCACCGGTCGCTGCTGAGGGCCACCAGCAGCAGCTGCTCTGGCCACCCTAGGGACCACCAGCAGCCTGGACCACCTGAGCAGAGGCTAGGGAGGCTGGTCCCATGCTGCTCCAGCAGCAGCCGGTGCAGCTGGCTGCAGGGCCACCCAAGTGGTTGGCTGCAGAGCCACTCCAGCAGCCTCAGGTGTGGCTATCTCTGGGGCCACCTGAGCAGCAGGCCCCGGAGCCAGCTACTTGGGCAGCCCTAGGGTGACCAGATGTCCTGATTTTATAGGGACAGTCCTGATATTTAGGGCTTTTTCTTACATAGGCTCCTATTACCCCCCAGCCCTGTCCCGATTTTTCACACTTGCTGTCTGGTCACCCTAGGTGCTGTCTCTGTCTGGTCACCACACTAGCTGCTGCAGAAGTCACGGAGGTTGTGAAAAGTCACAGAATCCGTGACTTCTGCAACCCCCATGACACACGAGGAGCCCTAATTATAATTCCTTTTGAGGAGACTAAAAGAGCTCTTCAATCAAGCAGATATTATGACACCAAAACACTAAAAACTAAACCTGGTTAAAAAAAATGGTGAACCCTTCTTAATGTATACAAGAGGAGTGGATAACTCAGATTGGGGATAGGTTATGAGGCCTTTCACCTCTAAAGCACTTGTTCCAATCAGACTCTGTTGAGGAATAGCTGGCTTGTTGGGGAGGGTGAAAGCAGAAGGGGGATATGGGGCCTTTCATCTTAGGGCACCAATTCAAATTTGACCATCTCATAGTGACTTACAGTCGTTGCTATTTCATCTCTCTTGTGAACATAAGAATATAAGAATGGCCACACTAGGTCAGACCAAAAGTCCATCCAGCCCAATATCCTGTCTGCCGACAGTAGCCAACGCCAGGTGTCCCAGAGGGAGTGAACCTAACAGGTAATGATCAAGTGATCTCTCTCCTGCCATCCATCTCCACCCTCTGAAAACAGAGTCTAGGGACACCATTCCTTACCCATCCTGGCTAATAGCCATTAATGGACTTAACCTCCATGAATTTATTTAGTTCTCTTTTAAACCCTGTTATAGTTCTAGCCTTCACAACCTCCTCAGGCAAGGAGTTCCACAGGTTGACTGTGTGCTGTGTGAAGAACTTCCTTTTATTTGTTTTAAACCTGCTGCCCATTAATTTCATTTGGTGGCCCCTAGTTCTTATATTATGGGAACAAGTAAATAACTTTTCCTTATTCACTTTTTCCACACCACTCATGATTTTATATACCTCTATCATATCCCCCCCAGTCTCCTCTTGTCCAAGCTGAAAAGTCCTAGCCTCTTTAATCTCTCCTCACATGGGACCCGTTCCAAACGCCTAATCATTTCAGTTGCCCTTCTCTGAACCTTTTCTAATGCCAGTATATCTTTTTTGAGAGGAGACCATCACATCTGTACACAGTATTCAAGATGTGGATGTGCCATGGATTTTTATAAAGGCAACAAGATGTTCTCCATCTTATTCCCTATCACCTTTTTAATGATTCCTAACATCCTGTTTGCTTTTTTGACTGCCACTGCACACTGCGTGGACGTCTTCAGAGAACTATCCACGATGACTCCAAGATCTCTTTCCTGATTAGTTGTAGCTAAATTAGCCCCCATCATATTGTACGTATGGTTGGGGTTATTTTTTCCAATGTGCATTACTTTACATTTATCCACATTAAATTTCATTTGCCATTTTGTTGCCCAATCACTTCATTTTGTGAGATCTTTTTGAAGTTTGTCACAGTCTGTGTTGGTCTTAACTATCTTGAGCAGTTTAATATCATCTGCAAACTTTGCCACCTTGCTGTTTACCCCTTTCTCCAGATCATTTATGAATAAGTTGAATAGGATTGGTCCTAGATCTGATCCTGGAGGAACAGCACCAGTTACCCTTCTCCATTCTGAAAATTTACCATTTATTCCTGCCATCATTCCCTGTCTTTCAGCGAGTTCTCAATCCAGGAAAGGATCTTCTTTCTTATCCCATGACAACTTAATTTACATAAGAACCTTTGGTGAGGGACCCTGTCAATCGCTTTCTGGAAATCTAAGTACACTATGTCCACTGAATCCCCCTTGTCCACATGTTTGTTGACCCCTTCAAAGAACTCTAATAGATTAGTAAGACATGATTTCCCTTTACAGAAACCATATTGACTTTTGCCCAACAATTTATTTTCTTCTATGTGTCTGACAATTTTATTCTTTACTATTGTTTCAACTAATTTGTCCAGTACTGACGTTAGACTTACCAGTCTGTAATTGCCGGGATCACCTCTAGAGCCCTTTTTAAGTATTGGCGTTACATTAGCTATCTTCCAGTCATTGGGTACAGAAGCTGATTTACAAACCATAGTTAATAGTTCCTCAATTTCACATTTGAGTTCTTTCAGAACTCTTGGGTGAATGCCATCTGGTGAAAGGAGGTTATTGTCTAATTCCAGTGCCTGATGAACTGGTCCATATCACAACTGATCTCCCTAATGGTAGTATCTGTAGTGAGATTACTGAATGAACAGGAAACAGGTTATCCTGAGAGGTAAGATAGGGTGGGGAAGCTTGTATGGCTGCTGACAGTGCTGTAACTATTCGATGGATGAATAGAGAATTTCAGTCCCCCGCACTAAATTCAGTCAAATTTAAAAGAAAGTAATGCATATTTCATCAAACTGTCCAGGATGCTGAGCAGAGACAGGACCCAGAAAATGCTGTTTCTTCTCCCTACAGGAAATTCCTGCTCTTCTTTTAGGAGGGGACTGACACCTCGTTAGTAGATTATTTATAGTTTCTTTTGGGGGGAGGTGGGTAAGTAGAAGCGATTCCTTTTAAATGAAACCCAAAAACGATTACTTTTTGTGTTTGCTGTAACTAATAAGGGTCGGAACACTATTACACTACAAGACACATGTTCATATTGGCATGCTTCTTCCTTTATACTGTGTGGCTCGAAAGGCAACATTTGAGAATCAAATGCACATATTGACTTGCCTTCTGGTATTTTATTCCTTTACATACAGAAAAAAATTCGAAACTTCCACATAAAACCCATAGAAGTCCTGTTATTAATTTCTGCAGTCATTCACAATGTACAGACTGAATGTAATCAAAGATACAAAGCCAAGATCAGTTAAATTAACTATCAAAAAACTATATAAATTCCCTGTCTGAATATGAGTTTTTCTCTTATTTATTATTTAGAAGTAATGCTTTGAGAGACGCTTTCTTCAAACATTAGTGGACCCTATTACATTCCATTATTGACATAAATAATTTGAGGATGATCAACTAGAAATATCCAGTGAAAGTAATACTGCAGGCCCTGCTTTATTGCCTGGTACAAAAAACTTCTATAATGAAGATGATTATGAATATCTGTCAAACCAATATGGGTGCTGTTCACTGTACTCTAATCCCTCAGATGTTCAGTCAACTGGAGCTCATTTCAGGATTCCTATACTTGTATGAAATACCTGGATGTCTACTTGTAACTGAATATAGTTAGCATCTAGTAATTTGATCCATTTTTGTCAATCATTTTAATCCTCTACAGACCATAGTTGTCTTACTGCAATGAAACTGTCTGGCGCTTTTTAGCGTACCGGTAAAAGCTACTTATACAGTACAAGCATTTAGATTAGAAAGTAATGATGGATTGGTAACCTGTTTTTGAGGAGTCTCTTCATTTGATTTGCTTATTTTTCAATAAATTATTAGAAATAATTCTTGAAAGGAGAATAGAACATATTATGAATTAATGTTAAATTGCTACTGTTAATGAAATTTAGCACTGAACTTGTAAACAATTATCCTTAGTTGTCATCCATAAATGGCTAGGACCTCCATTTAACATCCTATTTTACAGATGACCCCTCCAGCAGCATAGTACACCCTGGCATAATGCTGGAACACTGAGGTCAGTATTGACTTGGAAGAAAAGATATTCCCTACTGAATCACCAACATCAATTTCTGCAGAATCTGGCTTTTTCCTAGATTTTGCAGAATAAAATGCATCAGCTCTAAATTGATTCCAAATACAGATTAGTAATGATACATACATACAAATAAAAAACAAACAAAAAACTGAAAGAGTTCGCCAAGACATTTCTAAGCTTTTAAGCCAAAAACAGCTCATAAAACGTTTATGGCATACAGTTAAAACTTGAACCCAATTTAACCCAGTGCAAATCCATATCTTAAGATGCCATTTTTGACTCAGCTCCAGAAATCAATGCACCCAGCATTTATTTTATCCAGTACTGTTGTAACACAGGGCTTTGTAACTGGAAGAAAATTTCCCCAGGAAAGGTCTGCAACTGTGGATCCATGAATTATTCAGTTAAATCTCACCAGCATTGTATCAATCAACAAAGCTTGGTCTTGTGAATAGAAGTCCGAATCAATGCAGATCCCAGAAGCTGCACACATTCACTGCACACGTAGATCAGCTGCATTATGCATTTAAATGGTAAAAGCAGCTAAAAAAATCATATCCACTGTATGACAGCATACTTATACTATACAAAGACACTTTTGACCTTAACTCCATGAAAACAAAACCAATTTTTCACTGGAAGACTCAAATCCACTTTGTGCCAGTGAAGGTTAAACCGCTGCTAAATTCAAGCTTTCCAATTTCAGCTTTTGGTATTAGTGCTATTTTAAAAAATTACAATTATATTTTTATAATGTGGAAAATATATATTTTTTACCCCAAAGGAAGAAATATTTGTATTTGCTCCAACTTTCAAAAAATGTCACCTTCAGGCAGATACAAGGCTTGTGACAGTTAACGAAAGTTTCAAGAGAAGGAAAATGGCTGGCTATAATGATAATAATACTCATGCAACCTATAGCACTCCAGCTATAATAATGCCTGCACACAGGAGTAAGCTGTCAGACTTGTACGTGACTATTAAGAGTCTCAGTTCCCTAATGCTGACCATGAGAAGTGAATCATTCTTCAGTGGAGAACTCAAGGATTTGGCTGCACAACTCTTACTAATAGTAAAGAGGGGCTTAAGTTACCCTTTGAAAACAGAGCCCATTGGCCCAACTCTTATTTTCATACATGTGGACGGGTGTTCTTCACAGTGAATTTTGCAACACAGTTGCTTTTTTAGCATATGTGCAATCAGAGATGAATGTCTATGAATAGAGCCCTACGTGGATACAAAATTTGTATCTGCATCTGATCCACGATCCGCAAATATGGTCTGATATCCACATCCAGATGCAGATATCCCTGGGTATAAAGTGAATATCCACAGATTTGCAGGGCTCTATCTCTGAATTTTACATCAAAATCAGTCCATTAATATTAATCTGTATTTCAGTAGTGCATAAGCGGTTCCAACCCCATTGTGCTAGCCATTGTAGAAATACATCATAAAGAGCTTTTCCATCAGAAAGCGTCAAGGTGCTTTTTTGAAACTGACAACATGGTTGCTTTTCAACATATCATTTAAGAGCCCTAACAACAGTGCTTCCATAGAAATAACAGTGAATTTCACCATTGACAAGGGGAGCAGAGCAGACTACTGATTTGAATGTGGTATCACTCCAACCTGAAAGAGCTTTGCTGTTTTGCCTAACCTTCAAACATGACTCTATCCGTTATTCTAATCTAGTGATTAGATTACTCTCATGTGGAGGTTTGACCAATATAATTTGTTGCTTCGTTCTTCTGAAACAGTTTTTTTTTCCTTCCGTGCAAATTAAAAAATAGTCTTTGGAATCCGGGGGGTGGGGGAGGGGAAGCAACCAAAAAATCTTGGGTTTGGTTGAAAAAAAAATCTGTTGTTCAACATTACCCCCAGCAAGAGACTACTCTAAAAAGAATAAAGCTCATATAATTTATTAGGTTTTATTTCAGAGTGTAGACTGCTATCCCAGACCCTGCTTGGTGTGTTGCAAATGCCTAGCCTTGTTGCTCAACAGTAAAGTTCCAGTCTCTAAATTCAGTTGAGATCAAGTGATTTTTGGTGTTTTTTTCCATTAAATGAGATCATCTGCTACTGAAAAGTCTCCTATTTATTCTCCTTGGCCCCTATCCTAGTGCATACTGTTACCATGATTGCTATTCTATCATTATGGCTTTCAGGGAGACAAAGCACTTTTAGCAGGATTTTCCAGTCACCTGGCATGGAGAAAGGCAAATTTGGTTTTCATTATTTCTCAACATCATTGTCAAGACTATGCTGACATGTACAAGAAAATAATGTATAAAACTATCAAAACATTATTTAAAAAAACTGTTCACATTGTGTAACTTGAGAAACACAGAAGAATGTGATGAGTGCTGTTTAGAGAACTGTGGCAAGAGCATTTGGAAAAGTTTACCACATATCTTTAATATCCCAGAGGATTATACTGTTTTTTCCTTTGCATAATTTTTCCATGAATAATCTTCCAAATGTTATAAATGAATGTTGCTTTTACAACCTTTTATTAAAACACAGGAACACATACAGTCTCTAGAGGTTAAAAAAAAAAGTTATAGTCCATTAGTTTTCTTCTTAAAAAAATATCAACAAATAAACTAGTAAAAAATGTTCAGAGAGATGCATAAAAGGTGAGCTATTCACCATTGGCTAGGATAACAGAAAGAATACCAGAGACTTTTCAGGGAGATAATTTTCAACTTTCATGCTCCTCTGTATATTTTCTCCTAATTTATTTGTTGATTTTTGTTTGAGGAGAAAATTAATGAACTATTTTTTTTTTAACTCTAGAGACTGTGTGTGTTCACATATGTGTGTGTAAGAAATAAAACTGATATTCAACAACTCTGTTTGCTAAAACTTACTGTTGACATTCAAAGCCACAGGGGCCTAGGAAAAACTTGCCAGTATGAATTTACTGTTTAGGTTTGGGTTACAGTTGAAACTTTCAAATAACGTAACTACCTACAAAACAGACTACAAGTAAGAACTTCAAAGAAGAAATCTATCTGACTGGGGAAAACATCAAAGTTGGCACAAGAAGGGTTAACTCTTGACCTGTAGCTACTGCAAAAGATTAGTTCTTCAAGTGCTTGCTCATATAGATTCCAATTCGGTGTGCAAGCGCCGTGTGCACAATTGTTGGAGAATTTTTACCCTAGAAACACCCAGTGGGTCGGCTGTGGAGTCCTGGAGTGGCACCTTAATGGCACTGGATATATACCCCAGCCGACCCAGCGCAGAATGGGTGGGTTCTTCACACGGAGGAAAAGGGATATTCTCTCCAGTTTTCTTTCTCCCCTCCCTCCCATCCTCCCTTCCCCATCCCTCTTCAGGGACCCTCTCACGAGCAACTCCTTATACAGGAGGTCCAAACGCTCCTGTCCTTGGGAGGGATCGAGGAGGTTCCAAGGGAGCTAAGGGGCAGGGGTTTTTACTCCCACTACTTCCTAATCCCCCAGGCCAAGGGTGGGCTTCGACCCATCCTAGATCTGCACGGACTCAACAAATTCATGGTAAAGTTGAATTTCCACATGGTTTTACTGGGGACCATTATTCCTTCACTGGATCCTCAGGACTGGTACGCCGCTCTCAACATGAAGGACACGTACTTCCACATAGTGATTTACCCGCCGCACAGGCGCTTCCTCCGCTTTGTGGTCAATCATGAACACTATCAATTTGCTGTCCTTCCCTTCAGCCTGTCCACGGCCCCCAGGGTGTTCACCAAGTGTATGGCCATCGTGGCAGCCTACCTTCTTCGTCAACGAATCCAGGTGTTTCCTTATCTCGACAACTGGCTCATTTGAGGCGAAACCAAGGACCAAGTTCAATTCTATGTTCGATTTGCCGTAAGCACGTTCCTCCAGCTGGGTCTCCTGCTCAACAACGGAAAGTCGATTCTGGAACCAACCCAGAGAATAGAATTTATTGGGGGCAGTCCTGGATCCAGACTTGCCCGCGCTCTCCTGCCGGCCGCACGCTTTCAGTCGATGGCAAGCATCATTGGCGAGCATCATTGGCAGCCTCCTAAACTTTCTGACTTCCATGGTAAAGACGTGCCTCAGCCTTCTGGGGCACATGGCTTCGTCCACTTACATAACCAGGCATGCCAGACTTCAGCTTCGCATGCTTCAGGCCTGGTTATCAACAGTTTATCAACCAGGTCGAGACAGCCTGAGTATGGTAGTCACTGTCCCGGAATCGGTTTTGACTTGCCTCCATTGGTGACTGGACCCCATGCTGGTGTGCGACGGAGTACCATTTCACATCCCACAACCCTCCTTGTACCTGGTCACAGGCGCATCATCTCTGGGATGGGGTGCCCACCTCGGGGAGCTCCAAACACAGGGCCTGTGGACTACATCCTAGCTGACTCTGCATATCAATGTACAGGAACTGATGGCAATACGCCTACTGTGTCAAGCATTTTGCAAGCACCTACATGACCATTGTGTTGCACTCCTCACAGACAACACCACGGTCATGTTCTACATCAACAAGCAAGGGGGAGCCTGGTCGTCCCCCATTATGCCAGGAGGCCATTCGCCTGTGGGAGTTCTGCATAGTCCACTCGCTACATCTGATGGCGTCATTTTTCCCAAGGGTCCAGAACATGCTGGCAGACTGCCTCAACAGGTCCTTACAGCCTCACAAGCGGTCGATTCTTCCAGATATCATCCACTCCATCTTCCTGAGATGGGGGTTTCTCCAGGTCCACCTATTCGCCTTGCGCAACAATCGGAAGGGCCAAGTGTTCTGTTCTCTCCAGGGGTGCTCTCAGGGTTCTCTATCGGATGCTTTCCTACTTCTGTGGAAAGACCAGCTTTTCTATGCCTTCCCTCCATTCCCATTGGTCCACAGAGTCATACTCATGCTGTGCAGGGACAAGGCATGCATGATTCTGGTCGCCCCAGCATGGGCTAGGCAGCACTGGTACATCACACTCCTGGAGTTGTCGGTAAAGCCTCCGATCACGCTCCCACTGTGGCTGAACCCGATCTCACAGGACCACGGACGGCTCTGTCACCCCGACCTGCAATCGCTCCACCTTACAGCGTGGATGCTGCATGGCTAACTCAATCAGAGTTACTCTGCTCACAATCGGTGCAGCAGGTTCTGTTAGGCAGCAGGAAACCCTTGACTCAAGCCACGTACCTGGCTAAATGGAGGCGTTTCTCCTGTTGGTGCAAGCAGCATGACACACCCCTGTTGCAGGCATTGATACCTCTCATCCTAGACTATCTCCTACCCCTAAAGCAGCAGGGCCTGGTGGTGATATCTGTCAGAGTGCACCTGGCAGCCATCTTGGCTTTCCATCCAGGAGAACGTGCTTCCTTTGTCTTCTCCAACGTTACATTTCTGAAGGATTTAGATCGCCTCTACCCACAAGTGCGACAACCGGTTCTGGCATGGGACCTTAACCTGGTCCTCTTCAGGCTCACAGGACCCCTGTTCGAGCCAATGGCCACCTGCTCACTCCTTTATCTGTCTTGGAAGACAGCCTTCCTTGTAGCCATCACTTCAGTGAGATGCGTATCTGAAATCAGAGCTCTCATGTCGGAGCCGCTGTATACAGCTTTCCATAAAGACAAGGTGCAGCTTCCCCCCCACCCTGCCTTTCTCCCCAAGGTGGTATCAGTATTTCATGTGAATCAGGACATTTTTCTCCCGGTCCTTCATCCGAAGCCGCACGCTATGCAGCAGGATCGACGTATGCACTCTCTGTACATTCGTAGGGCCCTCGCATTCTATATCAAGCGTACTAAGCCGTTTAGGAAAACGACCCAGCTCTTCGTTGCAGTGGCCGACCGGATGAAAGGCCTACTGGTCTCCTCACAATGCATCTCCTCTTGGATCACGGCCTGTATTCGTGCTTGCTATGATTTGGCCAGTGTCCCGACCCCATGCCTCACCACCCACTCCATGAGGGCCCAAGCCTCATCGGCCGCTTTCCTGGCCCAGGTTCCAATTCACAAGATCTGTAGAGCTGCTGTTTGATCATTGGTACATACCTTTGCCACTCACTACGCATTAGTTCAGCAGTCTAGAGACGATGACACATTTGGTTCAGCGGTTCTGCACTCAGCAATGTCTCACTCTGACCCCACTGCCTAGGTAATGCTTGGGAGTCACTTAATTGGAATCGATATGAGCAAGCACTCCAAGAAAAAATGGTTACTCACCTTTGTAACTGTTGTTCTTTGAGATGTGTTGTTCATATCCATTCCAAACCCGCCCTCCTTCCCCTCTGTTGGAGTAGCAGGCAAGAAGAAACTGAGGGGGTGCTGGGTCAGCTGGGGTATATATCCAGCTCCATTAAGGCACCACTCCAGGGGGCTCCACAGCCGACCCAGTAGGTGTTGCTAGGGTAAAAATTCTCAGATGATCATGCACGCAGCGCACGCACACCTAATTGGAATGGATATGAGCAACACATCTTGAAGAACACCAGTTGCAAAGGTGAGTAACTGTTTTTTTCCCTTTTAATTTAGGAAATACTAAAACACTACCAAATCCTGCTAATATAGATGATATACAAAAAGTCAGTAAATTACTCCTGCTGCCTTCTACAGACCAAACTAAGTACAAATTTGTAAAATAAAATGTCATCTTTGGTCAGCCTCATCTTGTCTCATTCATCCTATTAGGCTGCTGCAGACAGCAACCTCAGTCTGAATTTGATGAATTGTAGCATAATTTTTTTATCTTATGTGATATGTGTGCAGGGAATAAAGAAGGTGCTATTTGCTTTTGCTGTAAGATCCCTTTTATTCTGATAATGGAATTGTTCTGGAGGAATACTGTATAGGATAAAAAGCATAGTAGCTTCAAACCCAAAAGTGATAAATCATTTGAAAACTTCACTATTTTTCCCCTTTTTACGTTTAGTAATTGCCATAGAGGATCAGACCACTAGTCCACCTAACCTGGTACTCTTTCTCAGACAGTGGCTAGTCCTAGGTACTCTAGAGAAAAGTGTCTGGACTTAGTGATAATTAAAGTCTTGAGTTTGTTATAACACATCTAGTTTTGATGTCTCAATCTCTAACATTTCCTCATTTAAAAAAAAATCTGAAATGAGTAATCTGCCCCTGGGTGAAGTGATTGTCCAGTGACTGGGTATATAATGAAGGTTACCCTTATATGCTATCACAAGACATATGCTTCATTGCCATCCTCTCCCTTGACACTAATGTGTTCTTCTACATCGTCAGCCCATGAAGACTTTGCTGTGACTCTGACCTGGAGGTTTAGGGGTTACTCTGACCTACCCAAGGTGTGACCCCCAAGACTAGTAGCAGGCAGGAATGTCTCACTCTTTCAATAGGTCTGCCCACTGCCCAAAATAAAGAGTATAGCAGTAGGAATACACTACAAACCACCTGACCAGGAGGGTGATAGTGATTGTGAAATGCTCAGGGTGATTAGAAAGGCTAAGAAAACCCAATAACAATGGGGGATTTCAATATCCACATATTGATTGGGAACATAGCACCTCAGGATGGGATGCAGAGATCAGATTTCTAGACACCATTAATGACTGTTTCTTGGAGCAGTTAGTCCTGGAACCCACATGGCGAGAGGCAATTCTTAATTTAGTCCAAGATGTGAATTTAGCTGAATCACTTGGTAATATCAACTATAACATAATTACATTTAACATTCTCATGGGGGAGGGAGAGTAATACAAAATAAACAAAACAACCCACCTCATTAGCATTTAACTACACAAAAATAAGTAGGCCAGTTAATAGAAATTAAAAGGAACAATCACAAGAGTGTAATGCTTGCAAGCTGCATGGAAACTTTTTAAAAACACAATAATAAAGACACAAATTATATGTCTATCCCACCACCAGAGCTAAACAACAAAGTAAAAGAGGCAGTTAGAGACCAAAAGACATCTTTGAAAAATTGGAAGTCAAATCCTGCTGAAGACTATGGAAAGAAACATACACTCTGACAAGTCAAATGTAAAAGTATAATTAGGCAGGCCAAAAAAGAATTTGAAGAGCAAATAGCAAAAGACACAAAAACTAACAGCAAATTTTTTAAAGTACATCAGAAGCAGGAAATGTGCCAATCAGTCAGTGGGGCAACTCGATAATTGAGTTGCTAAAGGAGCACTCAAGGAAGACAAGGCCATTGTGGAAAAGCTAAACAAATTCTTTTTATTCTTCCCTGCAGAGGATGTGAAGGAGATTCCCATACCTGAGCCATTCTTTTTAGGTAACAAATCTGAGGAACTGTCCCAAACTGAAGTGTCAATGGAGGAGTGTAGCGGGGTGGTTACCCGCTCCTTCCCTTTGCAGCTTAAAACAGCCCAGGAGGGGGCTGTAGCTGGAGCCAGAAGCCTCGGCTGATGGTGGGAGTGGCTGCAGCTGGGGGCCACGCCCCAAACTGAGCAATAAGGCTGTATAAGGCGGCCAGGGGAGCCAGAAGCAAAAAGAAAGAGTCTTTCTCTGGCTGTAGAAGGAGAAGGGCCTGGCTGCTGGGAACTAGACAAGGTACCTAGTGTGGAGCAGGGCTGGGGAAAGGCAGTGGAGCTGGGGAGCTCCTGCCTGGAAAGCCCCAGGCTGCAGCCTAGGATTAGGCCAAGAGATACTGGGGTTGCAGGGTGCAACCCATGGGTAGGCCAAGGCAGCAGGTCCAAACCCCTTTGCTGATGATAAGTGGCTGATACTGCAGTCTGCCCCAGGGTGTGGGGCTAGACAATGACTGGCAGTAGCCAATATTGAAGCAAAGTGCAGATAGAGGGTGGGGGGTTCGCAGGGAGGGGAAACCCTGAGGAAAAGGGGTTGCTGACAGGGGGCAGAACCCCATGTAAAAGGGCACCGGGTTCAGGGAGTGATATGGGGGCCAGCCGGGACAGGTGGATTACTGGCCTGCAGATGGCACTCCGAGCTGGAATTTGACCTAATTCCCGAAGTAACCAGCAGGAGGCGCTGTGGGGGTGAGGCCGCCCGGTTACGAGGAGGTTTTGGAACAAATTGATAAAAAGTAATAAGTCACCAGGACCAGTTGGTATCCACCCAAAAGTTTTGAAGGAACTCAAAATATGAAATTTCAGAACTACTAACTGTGGTATGTAACCTATTGCTTAAATCACCCTTTTACCAGATGACTGGCAGATCGCTACAGTAACACCAATTTTTAAAAAAGGCACCAGAGACAATCCTGACAATTACAAACCAGTAAGCCTAACTTCAGTACCAGGAAAACTGATTGAAACTATAGTAAACAACAGAATGATCAGACATATAGATGAACACAATATGTTGAGGAAGAGTCAAGGTGGCTTTTGGAAATCATGCTTCACCAATCTACTAGAATTCTTTGAGAGGGTCAACAAACACATGGCCAAGGGTTATTCAGATATAACGCGGTAAAGCCGCGCTGGAGGTGGGAGGGGCTGCACACTCCGGTGGATCAAAGCAAGTTCTATATAACACGGTTTCACCTATAACACAGTAAGATTTTTTGGCTCCTGAGGACAGCGTTATATCAGGGTAGAAGTGTAGTACTTGGACTTTCACAAAGCCTTTGACAGGTCCCTCACCAAAAATTCTTAAGCAAAGTAGGAAGCCACGGGATAAGAGGGAAGGCCAGAGGATCAGTAACTGGTTAAAAGATAGGAAACAAAAGGTAGAAAAAAATGCTCAGTTTTCATGGTGGAGAGACGTAAATAGAGGGGACCCTCCAGGGATCTGTATGAGGGCCAGTGCTGTTCAACATATTCAACACTGATCTGGAAAAAGGGGTATACAGTGAGGTGACAAAGTCTGTAGATGATACAAAATTACTCAAGGTATTTAAGTCCAAAGTGGACTGTGAAGAGTTACAAAGGGATCTCACTAAACTGGGAGACTGGACAACAAAATGGTAGATGAAATTCAGTGTTGATAAATGCAAAGTATTATACATTGGAAAACATAATCATAACTATACACAAAAAATGATTGGGCCTAAATTAGTTGTTAGCATTGAAGAAAGAGATCTTGCAGTCATTATGGCTAGTTCGCTGGAAACATCTGCTCAATGTGCAACGGCAGTCAAAAAAGCTAACAGAATGTTAGGAACCAGTAAGAAAGGGACAGATAAGACAGGAAATATCATAATGACACTATATAAATCCACGATATGCCCACACCTTGAATACTGTGTGCAGTTTTGGTCATTCCATCTCAAAAAAGATACATTAGAATTGGAAAAAGTACAGAGAAGGGCAAGAAAAATGATTAAGGGTATGGAACAGCTTCCATATGAGGAGAGATTAAAAAGACCGAGACTGTTCAGCTTACAAAAGAGACGATTGAGGGGGATATGCTAGTGATCTATAAAATCTTGAATGATGTGGAGAAAGGGAATAAGGAAGTGTTATTTATCCCTTGACATAACACACAAACCAAGGGGGTCACCCAATGAAATGAACAGACATCAGGTTTAAAGCAAACATAAGGACATACTTCTTCACACAACGCAGTCAGCCTGTCAAACTCATTGTCAGGGGATGTTGTGAAGGCCAAAAGTATAAATGGGTTCAAAAAAGAATTAGATAAGCTCATGGAGGATAGGTACATCAATGTTTGGCTGATATCTGAGGGGTGATTTACACAGTCTCACTGAATGGGCCAAAGAGAACAACCTGTGTTGATGTAGGAGTGCTTTGGCCTGTAGCGAGTCAAGGTCAGCCCCTATGAATTCCAGGTGCTGCACTGTAGTGAGGGTTGATTTCTGGGTATTGATCTGTAAGTCAAGTTCTGTAAAAAAGTCTACTGTGGTTTCGGTAGCCCATCGAGCCTCTGTGAAGGAACAGACTCTAAGGAGACAATCGTCCAGGTAGGGATAGATCATGATCCCTTGGGAACATAGGTGAGCAGCCACTAATGAGAGAATCTTGGAATATGCTCTTGGGGCTGATGAAGGCCCAGAAGTGAGTACTCTGTACTAGTAATGGTCTTATCCTAGGGTAAATCTGAGGAACTATCTGTGAGAAGGTAGGATTAAGATATGAAAATAGAAGTTCTAAGGTCAAGGGCCAAAAATCAGTCTTCCTGTTCCAATGCTGGAATGATTGTTGCTAGAGTGATCATCTTGAATTTTTAAGCTTTCACAAGCTTGTTACGTGCTCTGAGGTGTAGTATGGGTCTCCAACCTCTCTTCCTCTTAGGTATTAGGAAATAGAGAGAGTAAAAGCCTTTGCCCCATAGATGTTGAAATACTGACTCTATGGCTCCTAGCTGGAGAAGGCTATTTATTTCTTGTCACAGTAAACTCTTGTGAGAAGGGTCCCTGAAGAGGGACAGGGATGGGTGTTGCAGAGGGGGAAGGGAGGTAAAATGGGTGGAATACCTATTGTGAATAATTTCCAAGAACCATCAGTCCGCTCTTTTGCGTTCCCAGGTACTGCAGAACATGGCAAAATGGTAGCCAAATGGGCAAGTTAGATTGATCAGCTGTAGTGGTTGACGGGTGTAATCTGTTGGCACCTTGACCAACACATCAAAATTGGTGTTTGAAGGTGGATGAGTGTGAAGTGGAAGGCTGTGTGCCTGATGGTTTATGCTTGGGGAACTTAGATTTCTTCCTCTGAGGTCTGTAAAAGCACTGAGTTGGATATTGAGAGGTGCATAGTCTGTGTTGAGGCTGCAGACTAAATTTTCTCTTTTGCCCAGGCATATAGATCCCCAATGAGCGGCGCGTGCCCCTGGAATCTTTAAGGATATGGAGAGAGGCATCTGTTTTCTCTGCAAAGAGACTGGTGCCTTCAAAGGGAAAGACTTCAACAGTCGATTGCATCTCTTCAGGGAAGCATAAAAGGTGTAACCATGATGCATGTCGCATAACCATCACTGTGAAGGTGGACCAGGCTGCAATCTTGACTGCATCGAGGGCAGACTGTAGCACTATTTTGGCTACCAGTTGTTCTTCCTGTATGATAACTCTGAAGTGGTTGTGCTGTGACTCTGGAAGCTGATCAATAAAGTTGCCAAGTTTTGAGTAGCTGACATCATACTTTGTCGTTAAGACTTGATAATTGGCTATTCGAAACTGAAGCATGGCTGAGGAATAGGCTTTCCTTCCAAAGAGGTCACAGCGCTTCCAATCCCTATCATAGGGGACGGATCGCATTTGGTCCTGACAACCCTGGGAGTTTATCATGTCAACAACTATGGAGTTAGGGGCATGGTGAGAAAAAATAAATTCCATCTCCCTACCTAGAATGTAATATTTTTTATCAGTCTGTTTACAAGTAGGCATCACTGATGCTGGAGTCTGCCATATGGTTTTGCAGGGTCCAGGAGAGCCTCGTTGATGGGGAAGGATATTTTAGAGATTGAAGAAGAACGTAATATGTCCAGGAGTTTGTGATGGATGTCCTTGACTTCCTCCAAAGGTATCTGTAGTGTATCTGCAACCCTTTATGCCAAGTCTTGGAAAAGCCAGAAATCATTGGCTAGGGATGGGGGGAATGGGGCATGACAGCCTCATCTGGGGAGGAGGAGGAGATGTTGGTTCTTAGAGTCACCTCTTCCTCAATTCCATCCTCCTGCTCTGGGGGTTCCAAGGTTCTAGACACTGTAGCAGAGCGGAAACGTCTCAGGGGCTCATGAGCAAGGCTGGGAGTTTGAGAAGCATGAAGGCAATATGCAGTCCATGGTGGTGGTGGAGCTGCCTGAGGGTATACTCGAGGAGCCTCTTGATAGTGGGCACCATAGGGAGCATTGGAGTAGTGAGAAATGGTCTCCTCTGGTTTGCTGTCTGACTCTTCACTCGAAAGTGGGGTTGCATGGCAGGATACTGGAGAAGACTCCCACAGTAGGAAACTCGGTGCCAAGCAATGTTCCCTCTAATTCTTTTCATCCATGTGCAGAATAAATTGTGTTATGTGCACTGAGGTATGTGCAGATGTGCGCCACCAGTAGAAAGAAAAAACCTAGATAGAATATATATTTTTAAAAATTTACCATAGGGATAATTACTCCAGCCATGACAGGTTATGCATTTTAGAACTCACTACTCAAAGAATTAAATTTAAGTGTAACAGAAATAAAAACTATGAAATGCATAGATCAGTCAAAATGCTAAAATAAAACACTTTGAAAATAAAATTACAGAGAATATATGTGCATTGCAGGAAGTACCAATAAGTAACAACAATACAGGTATGTGTTGGGAAGTGAATGTGAGAGAGAGAGAGAGAGAGAGAGAGAGAGAGAGAGAGAGAGCGCGTGACACTGTGTGAGCTGGCTACTGGGGAAATCTCAGAAAAAGAAAGGCACTCAGTCACTCACCGTTCACTGCAGAAGCTCCAAGTCCTGAGTCTGGCTGTGTCCCCTCTCCCCTGCTCTGTGGAGATGAGGTACAGGGGCAGGGGGACACCTTGACATCAGCACTCTCTCCCCCCCTGCACTCTGCACAGCCAGCAGGAGGGTCCCAGGACTAGCTGCAGGATGGAGCAACATGTGGGAAGGGGCACCTGAACACATGTCAGCTGTGCAGAGCTTTGCTAATCACCTGGGCAGCATTTGAATCTCTCCTGGGGAACCACGCAAGCGTGCAGCTTACAGCGAACACAGGTGCTAAGGTCCTGGTGCTGAGAAGAAGACTCCGATATGTCAGATACCTGGAAGTCTCTTGAGTGCTGGAATTCTGGTGGTGTCTACTGACCTGGTGCCACTGGTGGTACAGAGAATCTCACCTGTACCTACTGCTTCAGTGCCGGAGAGGGGCGTTGATGATGGTACAGAAGGTACATTGCATACCGACAGCATCGTCTTATTAGAGTGCCATTCAGAGCTATCTTTGTCAGTTTGTACCACTGACTTGGTGCCTGTGTTCCTCAGTTCCTTCGGCATGTAAATGGTACCTGCCACTCCAGATCTTTGTGAACTTGGGTACCGGGCTGGGATTGTCTTGGTGCCAATAGTACCAATGATACTGAGCATGCTGAAGACCTTTTGCGGCTAGCTCGGGGCTCACTCTGGGGACTTCCTGCTCTCTTTTTCAATGACTTAAGAGAGGGGTCCCCGGCTGATTTCTTCAACCCACAGTCCTTGGATGTTGAGGGCTGTGGGGAGACACATGTCTGCCAAGTACTTCTCATTGCAGATCCAGGGAAGGTTGGAGGGCTGACTCTATGAAGATGATCTTCCGTCACAACTCCCTGTCCTTTCGAGGCCTGAGTCGGGTACCGGGCAAATTAGTCGACACAATAGTTCAGAATAAAATTGTCAGACACACAGAAAAACATAAACTGAGCAATAGTCAACATGGTTTCTGTAAAGGGAAATCGTGTCTTACTAATCTATTAGAGTTCTTTGAAGGGGTCAACACACATGTGGACGAGGGGGATCCAGTGGACAGAATGTCCTTAGATTTCCAGAAAGCCTTTGACAAGATCCCTCACAAAAGGCTGTTATGTAAATTAATCTGTCATGGGATAAAAGGGAAGGTCCTTTCATGGATTGAGAACTGGTTAAAAGACAGGGAACAAAGGGTAAGAATAAATGGTAAATTCTCAGAATGGAGAGGGATAACTAGTGGTGTTCCCCAAGGGTCAGTCCTCAGACCAATCCTATTCAATTTATTCATAAATGATCTGGAGAAAGGGGTAAACAGTGAGGTAGCAAAGTTTGCAGATGATACTAAACTGCTCAAGATAGTTAAGACCAAAGCAGACTGATGAACTTCAAAAAGATCTCACAAAACGAAGTGATTGGGCAACAAAATGGCAAATGAAATTTAATGTGGATAAATGTAAAGTAATGCACATTGGAAAAAATAACCCCAACTATACATACAATATGATGGGGGCTAATAAGCTACAACAAGTCAGGAAAAAGATCTTGGAGTCATCGTGGATAGTTATCTGAAGATGTCCATGCAGTGTGCAGAGGCAGTCAAAAAAGCAAATAGGATGTTAGGAATAATTAAAAAGGGGACAGAGAATAAGACTGAGAATATAGTATTGCCCTTATATAAACTGATGGTCCGCCCACATCTCGAATACTGCGTACAGATGTGGTCTCCTCATCTCAAAAAAAATATACTGGCACTAGAAAAAGTTCAGAAAAGGACAACTAAAATGATTAGGTGTTTGGAACGGGTCCTATATGAGGAGAGATTAAAGAGGCTAGGACTCTTCAGCTTGGAAAAGAGGGGACTAAGGGGGGATATGATAGAGGTATATAAAATCATGAGTGATGTTGAGAAAGTGGATAAGGAAAAGTTATTTACTTATTCCCATAATACAAGAACTACGGGTCACCAAATGAAATTAAAAGGCAGCAGGTCTAAAACAAATACAAGGAAGTTCTTCTTCACACTGCGCACATTCAACTTGTGGAACTCCTTACCTGAGGAGGTTGTGAAGACTAGGACTATAACAGCATTTAAAGGAGAACTGGATAAATTCATCGTGGTTAAGTCCATTAATGGCTATTAGCCAGGATGGGTAAGGAATGGTGTCCCTGTTCCCTGTTTGTCAGAGGATGGAGATGGATGGCAGGAGAGAAATCACTTGATCATTGCCTGTTAGGTCCATTCTCTCTGGGGCACCTGGCATTGGCCACTGTTGGTAGACAGGATACTGGGCTAGATGGACCTTTGGTCTGACCCGGTACGGCTGCTCTTATGTTCTTATGAGTCTGTTTCTGGAAGAGACCACACTTCTGTGAAATGTGGCCTTCCCCTGAGGCACAGTATATAGTGAGAGTGCTTGTTTGCCACAGGAATGGCCTCTTTGCAGGAGATGCACTTCTTGAAGCCTGGTGAATCAGACACACTCTGTTGGGTAGAACGGCGACCCGTCTTCTTTTTCTCCTCCACCCCCTTCAGTTAGGGCAGAGAAAAATAAAGAAAGGACTACACTAAGACTAAGGAGACTAATTAACTACTAAAATGCTAAAGAAGTTAATGATCGCAAATGAACTGCTGATGGCTCCATCTCTAGTCAGGCACGGTTGAGAAGGAACTGAAGTGGGGTTAGAAGAGAGGCAGAGCATGTGTGGACCTAATGGATATTGCTACTGAAGTTCTCCAATCGGCAGCACAGGGATGCAAGCACTCCTACAGAGGAGCACCTACAGGGACACTACTTGAAGAAAAAGAATCAATTTTATGTTCAAATGACTCCAGAATATACTTCCCTCCCCATACACCCATTAATTTGTTAGGCCATCTCTGAAAGGACTTTCTCCATAATCCTTACTATCTCTTTCACGTATCACATCAATTTGGAATATGAATTTGCACCAAGAAAACTTTTTAAAAACTGTCTCAAATTTTTTTTGAATGGATGCACAATAACTTCCACAATCTGATCCTCTTTTGATGCATGCTTTGTATTTATAGTCATGCCAGCTAAACCCACAAATTTAATTCAAAGACGTGGAGAATTTGAGTTCCCATACAGTGCCAGCATGACCACTGAAAAGCAGGCCAAACTTTTTTAACGTGTTCAACTAAAATGAAAAACTGACCATCAATCAGAAAATGTAAATTAATTATTAAAAATTGCACAAAATACATCTGAGGAATGTACTTTCCCCCTTCCATTAAGTAAATTTCATGGTGTATGATGCTGCAATGTCAGCTCTGGTGACTGAAATTCTTTATTGATCCTCAGAACAAGTTCAGTACAGGAAGGGAGGTTCTTTCACATTGTGCTCCCATCTCTTACACAGAGGGACTCTGTACTACAATCAGGTGGTGTGACTGTAGATCAGGTAGGTATACCCAAGCTTTCATCTATCTAGATCAAAGTTAGCTTGAACAACACCACAGTTAGCGCAGCTATAGCATGGATGGTGGCATGGACTAGCCTCCTGTCTATGACCCTACCCAGGAACCTAGGTACATAATGAAGCAGCTAGATTGGGCTCCCATGCATGCTGAGGCTAGACTGCTATTGTCACTAAAGCTTGACCAAAGGTAACTCAGCCTACATGAGCTACAATCACACCTCCTGACTGCAGTGCAGACATACCCTTAGTGTGACAGGGGAGTTTAGTCTCATGGACCATTTAGCTCTGGCCTCCCTTCTGAGACTGCCACGAAGGGACCACCTGGTGCCAATTTTGTGATGTGATAACATGGGGATTTGTCAAAGTTAACATAATAAATGTCAAATAAAATATAAAAAGGACCTAAAGGAGTCTGTCAGGCACCAATGCCTCGGAATAGTATATTAGGTGAACTTCCCTCACTATATGTCATCATAAAGGTAATGGCTGTAGCTTCAGTTTTTACTTTAATGGATTTTGACAATTACTCAATAATTTTCTGTACCTGTCTTCTAGTGGGCTAAGTACATTTACCTTACTGATGCTTCCCCTAACAGCTATGACAGCATAGCTGGCAGAAAGTTGTTAACTTAAAAGGAAATGCATTATCCATACTTGCGTAAAACTATCTTTAAAAAAAATTCTTTCAGGTGGACACTATGACTCAACTGAGGAAAAAGATGGTGGTCAAATCTCTTGCCCTCTGGGTATAGTATACTTTCATAAAGTACCAGGAGATTAGGGTCTATGAATTAAAATAAAAGTTGGAAATCAATTAAACAATTTTCTTCAATGTCCTATGTTGAGAAGTGAATCCCACATAATAAAATGGTGAAAAACCAAAGAGTGGTTGTTCTTCCCTTGGTGGCTGTATCAGATCTATTTGCTGTTACAAAATCTTGTTCTCAGTTTTATTTTAGGAAGCTTTGATTCTGCACAGATTTTTTTTTAAAGACAATTCTTAGTAGCAAACTTAGTGATCGATAAAAATGTCTTAAATTCTACACATTTCTTGATTGATATGAATCACTTTCAAAAATGGGTTCTGAAGATTTGCATGGAACAGAGTGCTCCACGGCAGCCTTATTAGACCACGTTTCATACAAGTATAACAATTTCTTCCTGGGCTGTAAACTTCTGGGAGAAAAAAAAAAGGTGAGAGCTTATCCTAGAAGCTCAGCCAATATTACTTTAACAGCACCAGGAAAGTGGTCACCTAAACCATGAGGCAGCAATCGAGGGGTTGCAGGAGGATTAGACAACTCTCATTCCTACAAAATGACTGGCTGTTAAAGCACTCAGCACAAACTATTTATTGGTTACTGAGGCAACCATTAAAACAAATCGCAAAACTAAATGTCAGACTAAGTGTTTACATGGAAAATTATGCTTTCCTTTGAATCTAAAATACTGGAAGAGCCATACAGATTACATCACCAGTGTAGTACATCTACTGCCAAAAGGTTACAAATGTGAAAACATCCTGGTGTCTCTGCCTTTCCAGTTGTATGGCTTTTTGTATGTTTTTTTTTTTTAACTCTTAAGTGTCACCTGCTCTAAAGCTAAAAAAATAATGCATTAAAATAATAAGCTACTTAAATTCTTCAGCCACTTGCAGGGCTGACCATATTGAGCTGAAGTCTATCCCCAATTACAGCTGTGCAAATAAAACGGTTACCCACGTTTTTTCATAACGATTGTTCTTTGAGATGTGTTGCTCATGTCCATTCTGTTCTAGGTGTGCGCGCGCCCATGTGTGCGGTCGTTGGAGATTTTTGCCTTAGCAGTATCCACAGGGCCAGCAATGGCTCCCCCTTGAGTGCCGTGCTCATGCATTGGTATATCAAGCGCCGCTGACCCTATGCCCTCTCATTTCCTTCTTGCCAACAACTCTGACAGAGGGGCAGGAGGGTGAGTAATGAAATGGACATGAGCAACACATTTCGAAGAACAATCGTTATGAAAAAGGTGGGTAAGTGCTGTTAATTCTTCAAGAGCTTGCTCATGTCAATTCCATTCTAGATGACTCAAAAGCAGTATCAGTGGAGGAGGGTTCAGAGTTCATGGTCTTGCAAGTTGCAGCACTGCTCTGCCAAAGCCAGCATTGTCTTGAGCTTCCTGGGTAAACGCATAATGAGACATGAATGTGTGGACAGACAACCAGGTAGCAGCTCTACAGTTCTCTTGGATTGGTATCTGTACCAGAAAGGCTGCTGAAGATGCTTGTCCCCTAGTTGAGTGTGTCATCACGATTGCCAGTGGAGGCACTTTGGCCAACTCATAGCAGTAACGGATGTAGGCTGTCATCCAGGACGAAATCCTCTGAGCAGACACCGGGCGACCTTTCAGTCTGTCTGCCACCGCAACAAACAACTGCATTGACTTATGGAACAGCCTTATTCTATCTATATAGAATGCCAGCACCCTCCTGACATCCAGGAGGCGTAGGCTGCGCTCCTCATCTGATGCAAGAGTCTTTGGAAAGAAGACGGGCAAGTATATGTCCTGGTCAGTATGAAACTGGGAAATGATCTTGGGCAGAAATGATGGGTGTGGTCGCAACACGACGTTATCCTTGTAGAAGATTGTATAGGGCAGCTCCAAAGAAAGGGCCCTGATCTCAGACACCCTGAAGGCCGACATTATCGTGACTGGGAATGAAACTTTCCAGGAGAGAAACAGGAGACAGCAGGAAGCCAGAGACTCAAATGGAGTCCCCACAAGCCTCGACAGCACGAGATTCAGATCCCAGGAGGGACAGGATCCTGGACGTGTGGGTAGACATGCTCCAGACCTTTCAAAAACTGTGCCGTCATGTCGTGAGTGAAGATTGACCTGCGTTGGAATGGAAGATGGAAAGCCGAGACAGCAACCAGGTGGACCTTGATCAATGACAGGGACAAACCTTGGAGTTTGAGGTGCAGCAGATAATCTAGTATCTTCTGCAGCATGGCCCAGCACATGAATCTTTTTCATTTAGCCAGATAAGTTGCTCTGGTGGAGGGTTTCCTGCTACCCAGCAAGACCTTCTGGACAAGGGCTGAGCCATGCAGTAGTCAGCCATCAAATGCAGCGCTGCCAGGCTCAGCTGCAAAAGGCTGCCATGGTTCTGTGACAGTAGATCCGGCCAGATGGGCAGCTGCAGCGGGGTTGCTACCAAAAGGCTCGGTAACACGCTGAACAAGTGCTGAAGAGGCCATGCAGGGGCTATTAGGATAACTTTTGCCCTGTCTTGCCTGATCTTCACAAGGACTCTGAATCAGCGGCACTCGCAGGAAGGCATACATCAGTGCCCCTGACCATGGAATGAGAAAGGCATCTGACAGTGAGCCCCTGTCCATTCCCCAGACTGAACAGAACACGTGGCATTTTCTGTTCTGCCTGGATGCAAACAAGTCCACCTGGGGAGTCCCCTACCTCTGGAAGTATCAGAGGAGTAGCCGTGTTAGTCTGGATCTGTAAAAGCAGCAAAGAATCCTTTGGCACCTTATAGACTTACAGACATTTTGGAGCATGAGCTTTCGTGGGTGAATACATGCATCCGACGAAGTGGGTATTCACCCACGAAAGTTCATGCTCCAAAACGTCTGTTAGTCTATAAGGTGCCACAGGATTCTTTGCTGCTACCTCTGGAAGATTATGCTGACCACCTCTGGATGGAGTGACAACTCATGACGAGAGAAGTAAGTCCTGCTTAGGTGATCTGCCAGGACTTTCCTGGCTCCAGGTAGTTGCATGGCTATCAGATGAATGGCATAATGCACACAAAAATCCCAAAGATGGAGAGCTTCTTGACAAAGGGACGAAGACCTGGCACTGCCCTGCCCGTTGATGTAATACATCACAGTGGTATTGTCCATCAGGACCTGCACCACCTTGCCCTTCAGATGGGGCAAGAATACCTGGCAGGCTAGGCTAACTGCTCTGAGCTCCCTGATGCTGATGAGGAGGGCAAGATTGTCCCACAACCAGTGACCCCAGGTGCTCAGCTCACCCACGTGGGCTTTCCAGCCCAGGTCCAAAGCATCAGAGACCAGGGGTCAGCGACAGGGATGGGGTTATGAAAGGGGCTCTCTCCAACACCAACCTGGGTTCCAACCACCAATCCAGGGATGATCAGATGTGGTCTGGCCCCCTGACTACTTGGTCTAGGTTGTGCCTGTTGAGAATGTAGACAGACACCAGCCACGCTTGCAGGGGCTGGAGATGGAGCTAAGCATGGCTGATCATATATGTACATGGGGCCCAACGGCCAAGGTGAGCAGGTGGTTCTTTACATGGGAGATTAGGTTCGACATGGCCTGAAAACATGCTTCCGGAATGAAGGCTCTGGCTCGCGTGGAGTCAAGAACTGCCCCAGTGAACTCTATTCACTGGACAGACGTTAAGGTGGATTTTTTCTCATTTATTAACAGGCCCAGGTCGCAGCAAATGGAACGCACCAGATCGAGGCTTCTCTGCAATTGCTCCTGAGACCTGCCCTTGATGAGCTAGTCACTGAGATACAGGAAGACCTGGACTCCTCGGCATCTCAGGTAAGCAGCCACTGGCGCCATACATTTTGTGAACATTCTGGGGGAAAATGAGAGGCTAAACGGCAGCACTGTGGAGGCCCTGGGGCATTATTGCCAATAAGGGAGGGAGGTTTAGAGGTGGGTGTGGTCTTCTCTTCCCCTATCTCAGAGTGCGACACCAAGAAGGCCACTGTGTTGGCACTGTCTGTGCTGCCAAGGAAGTGTCATCAATTTTGATGTGGCCTCAGGAGCCCAATTGCACTGATGGAGTCTGGGCAAGGGGCTGAACTGCTTTTCCGTGTTGGAGGAATCCCCTTCCAGTGACTATGGGGGACCGCCAACACTTGCGTCCACCTGCTGACCATCACCACTGGAGACCTGTGCCTGCAGTGACAGGATTGGTGCCAGTATCGAGGGGACTAGTGCCAGGGCTGGGGGGACCGGAGTCATGACGGCAAGTACTTCCATGGGCCAGGCGACTGAGATCTACGCCGAGAGGACAATCTGCGGGGAGGGTGAATGGTGCCGGCAGTACGGAGACTGGCACCTCCCCTTAGGCAATCTGCGTAGAGATGGCAGGGATCACGGTGGACGAGGGCAAGCTCCAGAGGATCTGGACTCCAATTCTGGAGATCTGCAGCGTGGAGGAGAGCACTGTCTTGTCTCAGGGATCAACGGTGCTCCACTGCTCCCTACGGGGTCTTAACGGCTGGCTTGCCCTCGTGGGAAGCCTTTGCCATTTCCTGTGGCACGTGCAGTTCCGGCGGCGCAGGCTTAGGCCTCTCCTCTCTCAGCGCCATCAGGGGTTTGGGTCCCCTACCACTCCTGGGAGTCGGTGGTGGATCCTTTAAGGGGATAAGGGCCCTGACTGGGGTGGCACGTCCACATGGCTCCGAAGTGGCAGGGTGGCCTGAACTGGGTCCTTTGCCCTATGTCCCATGGTCCTTCTTGCTCAGTGCTAGGGAGCCGTGCTTGTTTTCTTTTTGAGCACTGGTGAGAGGGAGTGGTGCTGGGTGGAGCCTGATGCTAGGGGTGCACTGCACACCGAGGCTGAGGTACTAGGCGAGTGTTGGTGAGATGGCTCGGAAACCAGACAAAGGGCAGCCTCCATGAAGAGAGTCCACAAGCAAATATCCCGCTCTTTCTGAGTCCTGGGTTGAAAATTTTTACAAATACGACACTTGTCCTTCACATGTGATTCCCCTAAGCACTTGAGGCAGCTGCTGTGGGGGTTACTTACAGGCTTAGGCCTGTTACAGTCCATAAATTGTTTAAACCCCAGAGACCAGGACATGCCCCCACTTAACACGTACTTAACACTAACTACTATAAACAAACTATTTACAAGGCCCTAAGGCTCAAAGTCAGAAAAGATAAAACCGCAAGCCCTTGCTATGTAAGGAAAGGTGCTACGACTAACCACCAAGGGCGGTAAGAAGGAACTGAGAGGGCATAGGTCCAGTGGCACCTGGTATACCAACGCAAGAGCACAGCACTCAAGGGGGCGACACAGCTGGCCCTATGGATACCACTAAGGCAAAAATCTCCAACGACTGCACACGTGAGCGCACATACACCTAGAATGGAATCAACATGAACGATTTCTGGGGAGTTACTATGGATCTATATTGAGGTAAGAATTTAGCCTATTTACTCCTTTGTCGGTAAGTATTATGGGGCCTCAGTAGTGAGGGATTTCTCCATTCTAAAGCATAGTGGAAACGCAAGAAATAACAGCTCTTATCTATGACTGAGCCCTGACTACTGCTCTAAAAGCGATGAGCTTCATCCTCAACACTGCCTCTGAAGAACCTGCTCATCTGACTCCCACTACCAATGCACTCTAAAGGGGAGATGTAAAGTGTTGACCCTTGAATGAAGAAGTTGTTAAAAATATCAAGATTCCCCTTTGGGAGTTCACACTCCAATGCTTGGGAAACTCTCACCTGGATCCATTTAACATCATATAAAATATAGATCAGGTCCCTACTGTCAGACAAAATAGACAAAGTTTTTGTAAAAACCAAACTTTCTATGTTCTGATTAGCTACTTTTCAGAGTGACACTGAGATCGCTAGAAGAACACATGTAGCTATCTGTACTGAACATTGCATTCAGTGATGTTCTAATTCTAAAGAATATCAGACACTGGGAACTCTAAACATATCTGCTACATATTATGTCGATGTCATGGTATAATTCCCCACTCTGAACCTTAGTGTCCAAGAGATGGGGTACCAGCATAAATTCCTCTAAGCTTGATTACCAGCTTAGGACCTGTAGCGCTGCCACCAACCAGGAATTCCAGTGCCTGGTGCACTCTGGTCCCCCCAAAACCTTGCCTGGGGAACCCCAAGACCCAGACCCTCTGGATCTTAACACAAGGAAAGAAAACCCGTTCCCCCACCATTGCCTCTCCCAGGCTTCCCCTCCCTGGGTTACCCTGGAAGATCACTGTGATTCAAACTCCTTGAATCTTTAAACAGAGAGGAAAATTCACCTTCCCCTCTCCTTCTTTTTCCCCCTCCCAGACTCTCCCTGAGAGAGAAAGTAATCCTAACATAGAGAGAAATCAACCTCTCTCTTCCCCTTCCCTCCTTTCTCCCCACCAAGTCCCTGGTGAATCCAGACCCAGTCCCCTGGGGTCTCACCAGAATGAAAAAACAATCAGATTCTTAAACAAGAAAAGCTTTTAATTAAAGAAGGAAAAACAGTAAAAATTATCTTGGTAAATTTAAGATGGAATATGTTACAGGGTCTTTCAGCTATAGACACTGGGAATACCCTCCCAGCCTAAGTATACCAGTACAAATTAAAATCCTTTCAGCAAAATACAAATTTGAACTCCTTCCAGCCAAATACACATTTGCAAATAAAGAAAACAAACATAAGCCTAACTCGCTTTATCTATCTAGTACTTACTATTCTGGACATATAAAAGACTGTATCAAAGAGATTGGAGAGAAACCTGGTTGCATGTCTGGTCCCTCTGAGCCCCCAGCGTGAACAACCACCAAAATTTAACACCATACACAAAAACTTCCCTCCCTCAAGATTTGAAAGTATCCTGTCCCCTGATTGGTCCTCTGGTCAGGTGACAGCCTGGCTCACTGATCTTGTTAACCCTTTACAGGCAAAAGAGATATGAAGTACTTCTGTTCCCTGAACTCTTAACTATCCGTTTATGACAGTCGAATAATCTGTTTTGCTCTGGGAAAAAAATACTGAGCTATATCTTCCAAAACAATCTGTCTGCTGGATGAACTGTTAACGCTGGACATCTCTTAGCCAACACTGCAGGAACAAAGATGCCATTTTTCAGCTAAGGCATTCAATCAGGAAATGTGAACAATTAACATTTTCTGTGTGTCATTAATGTCCTGTCTTTATAGCAGATCTAAGGGACTTAAAAACAGTCTAAATCAAGCTGTGTGAATCAGAAAAGTCCCTGAAAAACACAGGATTACATTTCTGGTAAAATCTCATGTTCTAAAACTATTTATAACAAACTTCTCTATATGAGGGGATGTAATTATCCTATAAAAGCACTATCCACAATTATACATAAATGTGGTAATGTAATGAGATTACCACTAATACAAAAAATACCCTGTTGTGAGACAATCACTTCAATCAAATGTCTGCCTCGTGTTTTGATTTACTGGAAAACTGGTTGGCAATCCAGGTGGAAAATGGACAGCTGGTTTTCTCCAATATTTTGCAAACAGAAATACTGACAAATGAAA